>NC_092105.1:43215181-43515181 GCF_045679555.1 Salvelinus alpinus | reverse complement strand
G
This sequence comes from Salvelinus alpinus, assembly GCF_045679555.1. Classification (NCBI taxonomy): domain Eukaryota; kingdom Metazoa; phylum Chordata; class Actinopteri; order Salmoniformes; family Salmonidae; genus Salvelinus; species Salvelinus alpinus. Next base: position 43,515,180 of record NC_092105.1, on the reverse strand, counting down.
GGCTTTATAAAATACTGTACATTTTGTTTGATTGATTACCGATGTTGTATAAACGAATTGCAAGAAGGTAAACAGCATTCACATGTAATTATCAATCAGGAAGCCACAAGTCAGAAGTACCCTGTGGGCATTGTAAGTAAAAGACTTAACACCATGGTCGTATTCACTAGATCACCAAATGGAACAAAACGGACTGAAACAGGGAGGGACTACCTGGGCGTGACCAATAAAAAAATACTAATTTTTGGTTTCCGTTGCAAAACATTTCAATTGTGTGCTCTAATGAACGTGCCCCATTGACTGTAAACAGGATGAGTCTTACCCATGTGACAAAACAATGGCCCACATCTTCAGGTAGCTGCTCATAGTTCACTAGCTCTTTGAGGAAAATGCTGCAATTAAACAGCAAAGAGAAGGTTAACAGTGAGAATACTCACTGGTTATCGTAGAACAAGTATTTCCTCAACCAAAATCACATGAAATAGAACTGATTTGAATTGGTCTCATGCAATAACGTGCACCTGAAACACAACAAAAAAAATCGAATGATATAACAAGTTGGAATCTCTTTCAAATTAAGGATGTGTCACAGATTACACCCTGTTCCCTATATAGTGCACTACCAGAGCCCCGCCTTGGTCAAAGGTCGTGCACTATAAAGGGCATAAGGTGCCACTTGGGACGCATGTCAATTTGAAAGAGATCCCTACCTGTTATGGAAATCATAAATCTCCTGGATGTTGCCAAAGATGATGTGCTCCTTGTTGACGATGCCAGGAGGAATCTCCTCCACCCCACTTGTCATCTCCCACAGGTACGTCTAGACAGGAGGAGGACACAGGAAACATCACATGCTATCATGTCCTACAACCAATCCTCAAAAAAAAAATGGACTTCTCTTTCTTGGACTCACACCTGCACTTGTCTTTTCTTCCTGGCACTGATTCTTCTAAAGGCAGATTCTACATGCTTGCTTTCTCCTATTAAACTTATTGAATGCACTGACTGTAAGCTCTGGGTTTATTTATTTTTTACCTTTATTTAACTGGGCAAGTCAGTTAAGAACAAATTCTTATTTACAATGATAGCCTACACCGGCAAAACACGGACGACACTGGGCCAATTTTGCGCCGCCCTATGGGACTCCCAATCACGGCTGGTTGAAATACAGCCTGAATTCAAACCAGGGTGTCTGTAGTGACGCCTCGAGCACTGAGATGCAGTGCCTTGGACCACTGCACCACTCGGGAGCCCTAAATGTTAATGGATAACTAAAATGTTAATTGTAATTGTAGTACAATGACTGTAGAGTGGTGAAAAACAAAAGACGAAGAAGCTGACTCATTATATCATGAAAACACGCCCTCTTTGAGTACATACCAAGGCCAAAAGATCCATGAAATGAAGAAAGTTTCATTGCCAAGCGAAAATGGACGGGGGAAAGCTTACCTCTAAACATTCATGCAAGTCCCTGACATAGGCCTTCTCAGTCTGAAGGAGTTCAGCCATTATGAACCTGGATAAATACACAAATACAATATATCAGCAACCAGCAATGACATCGTCTGCGTTTCAAACAGCTCCCTGTTCCCGACATAGTGCACTACTTTTGATCAGCACCAATAGGGTGCCATTTGGGACGAACGCGTAGTCTCTTCCCGCAGCCCCATTCCAAGACTACCAATGACAATATCGAGCCATATCACATGAACTGCACCATGAATTGTGTTTTGTTATTTTGTAAACATATTTGAAGTTTTATATACTGCATATAAGAGAGGGATACAGAAGAGGAAGTGAGCGGAGGACCGAACCACTGGCCATATCTGGTCTGGCCACAGCAGACGACAGCACTACCACTAGACCCCAGCACATCATGGAATGTTAAACGTAGGCCGATACACCTCATCAAAAGCCATAGTACTACTATAGACTTCACTACTGTGCAACACTCGCTTCCTCCAGCGGTTTCTCCCTATTCCTCTGTAGGGTCTGTAGTGTGTACTCACTCTTTCTTCCTGGCTGACTTCCTCTTCTCCTCGTTGACCTCGTGGTTGGGGTCGCGGAGCTTCACCTCCCCAGGATCAGTCAGGCTGGCTGGGATGATGTCCAGCTCCAAGTCCTTATTATCCTGTCAGATACAGAGGGAGAGCTCAGCACACGTCCCAAATGGCACCCTATTCCCTATGTAGTGCACTACTTTATACCAGAGCCCTATGGGCCCTGGTCAAAAGTGGGGCACTGCATAGGGAATAGGGTGCCATTTGGGATGCAACATTTCAACATGGTCCATGATGACACAGCACTTACACATGAAATAGACTTTTCGAACAGACTGTGTTTCAATTAGAGGAGGAATTGATGCCTGTGTGTCGAGATGAGGACTTCAAACTGAGATGTGTTAGGTCTTGCCCCTGGTTTTCTTTGCCCCAAGGTGGTAGAGATACTAGCTACTGTAATAAGCTCTGTGAACGTCTTCCATTTGTAAGACAGTCCCTCTGACGTGTATTTGCAGGACCATGCTACAGGGGAGGTGACCACTAAGGGAGCTATGACAACAGCAGCAGGTGAAGGACTATACATTCAAGGGAGCACAAATGAGGAATATCATGTTTGACAAAATTTGTTTCATTCCATACGTCCTTTGAAAACACAGTCATTAGCAATAGAAAGACTAAGCCTAATTAGTGACCAGGGATTGGGGTTGTGTTGATGAATGAGCGTTCACAGCAGGTGGGGTTAGTCCTTAGTCTCATAGGGGCCCTACAGGGGACCTTACCTCGGAGCTGATGCCCAGTGATTTCTCCAAACTAGAACGGTACTTCCCCATCCGGAGGGAGAAGTCTCGGTAGCGCTTGTCCACCGTGGTGACCCACTTCTTCAGCTCAGTGACGTGCACATGGCCCTTTTCCACAAAGCTGTCGGCCAGCTGAATGAGGAGCTTCACCTTCTCCTTGGTTTGCTGTAGGAAGCACATGGAGAGATGACGTGTATAAGTGTGTGTGTGTGTACGTGAGTTTGCCTAACGTGTGTGTGTATTATTAAACGTGTGTGTATGTGTGTAAGCATGATCGTGTGTGAGTGTTTCAATCATCTGTAGCCTCCACACTCCCCATCAGTGTCTAGGCTGACGCTTGAGAGAGTGCATACATGCCTCAGGAGAGATCTCTAACACTTGCTTGCAGCCTGAACCACTGGGCTGTAGACAGGCAGACACAAGGCAGGCTGCAGTGGAAATGTTTGGCTAATATCATACGCAGGTATAGGGTCAGCAGTAAGTGAGGGAGTCTGAGCAGACTCCGAACAGTAGCTCTAGGGCTGCGTACCAGATGGCACCCTACTCCAAAAGTAGTGCACTACATAGGGAGTAAGGTGCCATTTGGGACGTAGCCTAGATCTGCTTCCCAGGTCCAGGTCCACACCTTGGCGGAGACTCTGAATTCCTCGTACTCCTTCAGCAGTTCCTGACTCCTCTCGCCGCTCTCTCCAGGGGAGGTGTGAGTGGAGAGGTAATACTCTCCTGTTTCCTGGATCCAGTCTAAGGCCTGCGGAGACAGACGGGACAGGGGGGAGTGAAGAGAAGTGAAGAGCTCCCTCTTTCCATATTCCTCTCTCCCTCTCTGCATGCCCTCTATCTTTCATCGGTGGCTGTGCTGGCCATCGAAAACAAACAAAACCACCACGTATCCCTGGCTGGGTCTAGTCCAGCGCCAGATGTTATGGACATGCAGTATAAACACAGCACTCGGAGTGCTTGGGCTGCGTTCAGGAGAGCTCACCTGTTTTTTGTTGTTGTTTTTAATTTGTATTTTTAGGGGGTAGATCAGCTTTAATATTGCAGATAGATTGTAGCTTCCATCAACGTAATTGTCTGCATTACTTCCAATCACCCATATATATTTTTGCAAATATACATATACACATAAACTCAGCAAAAAAAGAAACGTCCCTTTTTCAGGACCCTGTCTTTCAAAGAAAATTCGTAAAAATCCAAATAACTTCACAGATCTTCATTGTAAAGGGTTTAAACACGGTTTCCCATGCTTGTTCAATGAACCATAAACAATTAATGAACATGCACCTGTGGAACGGTCGTTAAGACTCTAACAGCTTACAGACGGTAGGCAATTAAGGTCACAGTTATGAAAACTTAGGACACTAAAAAGGCCTTTCTACTGACTCACACCAAAAAAAAGAAAAAAAAGAAAGATGCCCGGGGTCCCTGCTCATCTGCGTGAACGTGCCTTAGGCTTGCTACAAGGAGGCATGAGGCAATGTCCGTACTGTGAGACGCCTAAGACAGCGCTACAGGGAGACAGGATGGACAGCTGATCGTCCTCGCAGTGGCAGACCACGTGTAACAACACCTGCACAGGATCAGTACATTTGAACATCACACCTGCGGGACAGGTACAGGATGGCAACAACAACTGCCCGAGTTACACCAGGAACACATAATCCCTCCATCAGTGCTCAGACTGTCCACAATAGGCTGAGAGAGGCTGGACTGAGGGCTTGTAGACCTGTTGTAAGGCAGGTCCTCACCAGACATCACCGGCAACAACGTTGCCTATGGGTACAAACTCACCGTCGCTGGACCAGACAGGACGGGCAAAAAGTGCTATTCACTGACAAGTCGCGTTTTTGTCACACCAGAGGTGATGGTCGGATTCGCGTTTATCGTCGAAGGAATGAGCGTTACACCGAGGCCTGTACTCTGGAGTGCGATCAATTTGGAGGTGGAGGGTCCGTCATGGTCTGGGGCGGTGTGTAACAGCATCCTCGGACTGAGCTTGTTGTCATTGCAGGCGATCTCAACGCTGTGTGTTACAGGGAAGACATCCTCCTCCCTCATATGGTACCCTTCCTGCAGGCTCATCCTGACATGACCCTCCAGCATGACAATGCCACCAGCCATACAGCTCGTTCTGTGCGTGATTTCCTGCAAGACAGGAATGTCCGTGTTCTGCCATGGCCAGCGAAGAGCCTGGATCTCAATCCTATTAAGCACGTCTGGGACCTGTTGGATCGGAGGGTGAGGGCTAGGGCCATTCCCCCCAGAAATGTCCGGGAACTTGCAGGTGCCTTGGTGGAAGAGTGGGGTAATATCTCACAGCAAGAACTGGCAAATCTGGTGCAGTCCATGAGGAGGAGATTCACTGCAGTACTTAATGCAGCTGGTGGCCACACCAGATACTGACTGTTACTTTTGATTTTGACCCCCCCTTTGTTCAGGGACACATTATTACATTTCTGTTAGTCACATGTCTGTGGAACTTGTTCAGTTTGTCCCAGTTGTTGAATCTTGTTATGTTCATACAAACATTTACACGTTAAGTTTGCTGAAAATAAACGCAGTTGACAGTGAGAGGACGTTTCTTTTTTTGCTGATTTTAAATACACATACATATGCATACATACACATTCATATAGATACATACATATATATACATATCTTTTAAAAATATATTTTCCTTTATTACTTTCTAACCCTACCACCCCTAATTGGAGTAAACTAGTAAACAACAACGCTTAGGCTTCTACTTCCAGCTTGCTAAATACATTTTATGCACAGTCTATTTTACAATAGTTCTATTTTGTATGTTTTTACTCCTGTCCTTCCCTTACCCTCAACCTCTCCCATCTATTTCTGATGTCCATCCGGTTTGCCATATCTTTTTTACTGTGCTCTTTCACAAAAGTTCTGAACCTACTGTATATACATTTTACGGACACAGTATGTTTTATATTAGTTTCTGTTGTTATTAATCCCAACCTTCAGCTCCATTCAACCCCTCCCATCTATCTCTTAGAAACATCCATATTGGATTTCTATTAGCCATATATTTTTCAACTGTTCTGTGATGTCTCACAAAAGTTCTGAACCTTTCTATTCTCATTGTTGTAAATTTGTAAATTGAAAATAAATTTTTTTGCTAAAAGCATTATTATAATATTGATCGATAGACTATGACTTTCCAGATCACCCAGTAGTGCTTTCTGCGGAGTTAGCTCCAGGTAAATATTGCAATTCTTCCGCCATTCCTGGACCTGTGACCAAAAACGAGCTACAGTACATATGGACAGTACCAAAACAAGTGATCTAATGACTCTGTCTCTTCGCAGCAAAATCTGCAGAACTGGGAAGGTTGTATCCCCCATATAAATAACATTCTATTGGTTGCAAGAATTTTCGATAATTATTTAAATTGAAAAATTCTCATTTTTGAATCCGCCGTTGTTTTGCGTATCAGTTCATAAACCATGTGCTGTGGAATCGGTACGTCACAAATCTCTTCCCAACTATTTTGCAATCTATATGGCACGGCTGTCCATTTTTTGGTCATTAAATGATACTGGTATACTTTTTGTATTTATCACAATTGTCTTTAACCAATTATGGTTGTTAAGGCAGGGCCGACAGACAAGTTCCCCCTTCCACTTTCCTCTTCCATTTTTTTGCGGTAATGCTGCAATTAGTTGGTTGTAATTTTGGGTAGAGCCGACATTCCCATATGTTTTTGTTAGCTGCATGTGTGACAACTCCACCAGTCCTATTTATGATATAATTAGTATATTTGAATTTAACTACAATATTTGGTGTATTATTTGTTCTGTCTTTTCTGGTGGATTAAATTGAAATTGCAACCAAATTTCTATGACTTGTTTTAAAAATAGCGATATTTGGGAGATGATTTCCTTTCCACATAACTGAAAGTGAGAGGTTGTAATCTGAATAAAGGGAAAAAGGCCTTTCTTGAACATAGGGTGAGACATTCTTACTAATTTGCTAGAGAACCAGTTTGGATTTATGTATAACTTTTGTATAACTGAAGCCTTTAGTGAGAGGTCTAATGCTTAATATTTGATCATTTCTGCCCTTTGAATTCATATTCATTATATAACTAGGCTTGGTTAATTTTGTACTTCTTGCGGTTCAAAATGAAATGGAATATTTTTTTCTCATAGAATTTTTAAAACTATTCACTAGGTGTAGGCAAGACCATAAGCAAATAGGTCAACTGGGATATGACTAAAGAGTTTTAATCAGGGAGATTTTTCCACAAATAGACAGGTATTTACCTTTCCATGGTAGCAAGAGTGAGATAATATCTTTCTTTCAGGATATGTATACCGAGTATATCCACATCACTATCAGACCATATTATTGGTTAACTACACAGTAATGTAAAAGTTGTATTTTTTTGTGATCCAATACATAATATCATAATTTGGTTGTAATCCAAAGAGGTTAGAAAAAATATCTAGACCCTCTATGAGGCTGTGGAGGGATCCAAATTGTAGATTTAAAAGAAAACATGAATCATCAGTGTACAATGACACCTTTGTGTTTAAGCCCTGTATTTCTAATCCCTTGATATTATTGTTGGATCTGATTTTAATAGCTAACATTTCCATGGCCATAATAAATAGATTTGCCGATAGTGGACAACCTTGTTTTATTCCTCTTGACAGTTTAAAACTTTCTGAGAAGTAGCCATTTTACTATTTTACACCGAGGGTTACTATACATAACTTTAACCCATTTTATTAGAGATTGTCCAAAATTGAAATGTTCCAGGCATTTATATATAAACTCCAGTTGTACTTTATCAAAAGCCTTTTCAAAGTCAGCTATGAATAGCAGGCCTGGTTTCCCATTTTTTCATAGTGTTCTATTGTTTCCAGTACTTTCCCTATATTATCTCCAATGTATCGTCTGATTAGAATAAATAATGTCCGACAAAACCTTTAATTCTATGCGTTATACATTTTGGTAGAATTTTTGCATCACAACATTGAAGTGTAAGGGGCCTCCAATTTTTTTTATGGACTGGACCTTTATATTTCCCACTTGTTTCAGTAATAACGAAATCAGACCTTGTTGAGTGTCTGATAATCTACAATTTCCATAGGAGTGGTTAAAACATCCTAATGACGGTCCTCTGAGTACATAAAAAAAGGTTTGGTATACCTCAATTGGTATGCCATCCAGCCCTGGAGTTTTCCCGGACTTAAAGGCTTTAATTGCATGAAGAAGTTCCTCCTCTGTAATTTCGCTTTCACATGAGTCTTTCTGCACGGTTGTTAATTTTACATTATAAATAGAAAAAAAATCCGTACAATTAGCTTCGGTTAGAGGAGTTGGAGGAGACTGAAACAATTTTTTTTTACAATATATTACAAGGAAATAGAAGGTCTAACAGAACAGATAGATAGCAATAATATATTGTATTGTAAATATATTATTGCTATCTATCTGTTCTGTTAGACCTTCTATTTCCTTGTAATATATTGTAAAAAATAAAGCAAACTGGATGGAATATGGGGAAAAATTGCACCAAATAATTTTTTATCTTCATCTTAGAAATGCTACCAAAAAGAATTTATTTCCTTGGTTTGTATGGACTCTTTTGACCTAAATTGCTTTTGTTTTAGAGATGAGTACTGAATTGCATGGCCTCTAAAGTCACATTTAAAAGTGTCCCATACAATAAGGGGATTTGCTGTACCTACAGTATGTTATTGTAAATGCTGTCCTACTTAAAAACAAGTTATCATCCAATAGGCTTTGATTACATTTCCAATCTCCTCGCCCACGTGGTAAGAGTAATGTATATGCCAATTATCTGATGGTCCGACTGCATTCTATCCCCTATCAACACTTTTTAAACTTTTGGTGACATAAGAAATGACATAAGAAAGTAGTCAAGACGACTAGCTTGGTTGAGCCTCCCCCATGTATATCTCAGTAGGTCAGGATATTTAAGCCTCCATATATCCACTAGTTCCAATATATCCATGACAGTCATGACTTCCTTAATAGCGTGAGGGTGATAGTTTGTAGTGTGATTTCCTTTACGGTCCATTGAGGTATTTAAAACAGTATTAAAATCTCCCACCATAATAATAGAGTCTTGTAGGGTTGATAATTTATTATATATACTTTCAAAGAAGTGTGGATCATCATTATTTGGTCCGTAAAGGTTAATGACCCATACCTGTTTATGGTCCAGTAACATATTTAAAATCATCCATCTACCTTACGGATCTGTTTGGACAATTTGCACATTCGGATCCAAATGACTGTTGATTAATATCACTTTTGAGTTTCTTTCCCCATGGGAGAAGTATATTTCACCACCCCAGTCCTTTTCCCACACAACTTCATCTAAAATTGTTGAATGAGTTTCCTGTAAACAATAGATATTATATTCCTCTTTGAGCCAGGTAAATATTGTTCTTCTTTTCTTATTATCTTCTAAGCCATTACAATTGTAACTGGCTATACTTATATTTCACCATTTACCATAACAAGATACACGTTTCAAATCTATTTATCATAATATATGTTGGTAAATTTACCATTAAAAAGTACCATAGTGATTGAGTGTCCATCTAGCTCACCTGTTTGGCACTGCGTTCGAACACCACGTACTGCTGGCACTGGTCCAGGCGCCGTTTCTTCATGGTCCAAAAGTGCAGAACCCGGTTCTCCCTCTGGAGCAACTCATTGAGGATGGCTAGAGAGGAGAGGGAGACCAGGGAGCACAGACAGAAGTTAGCATATCGTCAACACAGTGGTTTCAAACACAACCCTCACTATTCCATATAGAACATAAGAAACTTTAGAAGTAAGTTCAGCGCTGGTCAAAAGTAGGCATGCAGTGAGTCTGGGGAAACGCACTCCACAAATGAAATATAATTATTATTAGCTACTATATAGGGAATAGGGTGCCATTTAGGATGCCATTTGGGACACACATTATGATCGTGCAATAGGGCTGTTGTGACTGACCTTTAACCTGCTGCTCGGGTCCTCTGGCGTGGCCTGAAGCACCAGGTATACCCACGTTGTTCCTGTGGATATACTTCAGGAATACCTCAGCATTTCTCCTGGCCAACGTGCATGCCTGGGCCACAAGAAGGGACATTGTCGAAACAGGATCATTGCAACGGACGACATATCCACAACTACCATCCAGAATACATTGAAACTGAGGTTAAGATATTGCATGTGTGACACCATAGATACATCACTGTCAACATGGTTATTCGTTTTTAGTTGACAACAAGTAAACTGGCATTCACAACATGTCTTGCAAGAGGTGGACATGTATTTCAGTTCTGTAAAGGGAAAATCAATATGAAACCTAACAGCTACGTGTTGCAGAATACAGATGTGTCCTACTGAAGAGAATCAGACAGACAGAACAGCCCGAGTTCATGGTCTGTGAATATGCAGCAAATTAATGATCAACAGAACATGGGTTGCGTCCCACCCTAATGTATTAGTGTTGCTAATATTGCTCTAGCTATTTATTCTGTAACGTTAGCTAGTTTCAAGTATACTTTTTATTACTGTCGTCCTTACATAGTTAGTGACACCACTGAATTTTCCCTGGAGTTTTTCCATTTTGATTCTAGCTAGCTAGCTGGGTCATTATGCCGTTATGCATTTGCCGCGTTTGGGGAAAAGGAACAAAGAGGGGTGGCGACGGTTCTTGATCTTGAGTCATGACCCAGCTAGTGTGGCTAATAGCTAGCTAGCTACGTTCATCTGTTTGTTTGCTAAGTTTGTAGCTAAATGGGATCGCTACCACCGCAGACAAAGGAGGCACAGGGAATAGGGAACCATTTGAGACACAACCATGTTGCTCTGCTGTACCTTGAGGAAGGCTTCCTTCTGCTCCAGGTGTTTGCTGATGAGGGGGATGACATGGTCAGTCTCGGCCATGGCTCCCAGCTTGTCATGGCCACCACACCAGTCCTCATCCCTCCTGTACTCCTGCTCCAGACTCTCCAGCACACTGCACACCTGAGGAGGGCACAGGGGTCTCAGTTAGTCTTCATGCTAGGTTGGACACAATTTCGAGGTGCCATCACAGAACCGGACATTCTACCAATATGCAGCCTTTTCTATAGCGACAGGTTGACAAGATGGAGGCCCTCCAGACCACCACCACCATTTGTCTCAATGGATGGGAAATGCTTGAGGTGGTTCTTGAGTGATTGCGCCACACCTAAAAACAAAGGGAGCGCTATGTTGGGGTGGTGTGGCCACACACCTGCTCTGAGGTCTTGTAGAAGGCCACAGAAGCGTTGACCAGCTTGAGACGATCCTCCATCTTGAGCATGAGCTGTTGCCAGTGCATGGCCACCTTCTCGGCGCAGGCCCGTATGCCGTCCGGGTCAAAGTGGCCCGCCTGGAGCATGACCTCAGCCTTCTGCTGCACCTGCAGGGCACTCTGGTGGGTCTTCTGGAGGGAATTGGCATGGAACAGGGACTGAGGGGGGGGGACACAGAGAGAGAAGGAGAGAGAGGGGTTGTTTAGGTTCAGGGTAAGTGACATGACAATGTTACATGATCATGTGTTCATTTTAACAGTGTAAATATGATGTGTTTTTACAAACTGAACATGTGCCAAGACTTTATGTATTCTTTTGTTGAAATGGGTTTTCTACGATGTTGTTTTTTGGGGCTGAACCATAGGTGAGGAAAGCATGGTAATGTTAACCCTTTTTGCCTAAAGACTTGATATATGCCATTGACTGTAGTCCAGTCTAGTCTGGTGCTTGCAAGGCATTTTGGGAGCTCGGGTATCCTTTGGACGTCATTGCCTATGTGATTAAAACCTTGCAATAAATGATGATTTAAAGTTGATTTTTGTTTTTATAAAAAAAAAGATGCAAAAATATGAGAGGCTTAAAGATAAGTGACATTTCATTAGCTACTTGTCTGGAGCTGTCGAAAGATACTGTCACACTAAGAATAAATGCAATTATCTTTCCATATGGCCTCTCCATTTCTATATCCCAAATTGCACCCTATTCCCTATGAAGTGCACTACTTTTGACCATGACCCTGGTCAATAGTAGTGCACGATATAGGGAATAGGGTGCAATTTGTGATGTAACGTCATCTGCACTTCTTCTCTCCTCATTTTCCCTCATCTCATATATACTGTGTACAAAATATTAGGAGCACCTTCCTAATATTGAGTTGCACCCCCCTTTGCCCTCAGAACAGCCTCAATTCGTCGAGGTATGGACTCTACAAGGTGTCGAAAGCATTCCACAGGGATGCTGGCCCATGTTGACTCCAATGCTTTCCACAGTTGTGTCAAGTTGGCTGGATGTCCTTTGGGTGGTGGACCATTCTTGATACACACGGGAAACTGTTGAGCATGAAAAACCCAGCAGTGTTGCAGTTCTTGGCACACAAACCGGTGCACCTGGCACCTACTACCATACTCCATTCAAAGGCCCTTAAATATTTTGTCTGGCCCATACACCCTCTGAATGGCACACATACACAATCCATGACTCAATTGTCTCAAGGCTTAGAAATCATTCTTTAACCTGTCTCCTCCCCTTCAACTACACTGATTAAAGTGGAGTTAGCAGGTGACATCAATAAGGAATCATAGCTTTCACCTGGTCAGTCTATGTGATGGAAAGAGCAGGTGTTCCTAATGTTTTGTACACTCAGTGTACGTTGTCCTCTAGAAAGAGAACATTCAGTTGTAACAGTGTCAGTGTTTTTGCTTGGCTAGGCTGCACTACATCACAAAGGAAAACATAAATCAGAATTGAACAGAAATGCATTTTAACAAGTCTATTCAATCTTACAGAATTAAACCCATAGAGGCAAACTACCATGTTGTGCTTTTCCGGTCAGAACCAGGCCTGATTTACAACTATAAATCCACCAGAGAAAGCTAATACAGGAGAAAAGGGAATAAAGCCGTCAAGAATAATTCAACTTTTCTGCACTTACACAAGAATGAGTGCAGTATTTAACTTTAAGTTACTACTTAATCAAAAACATTACAAATTATGTATTATCATACACAAAAAAACAGGAATTGTTTCCAAAGGGAATACGAGCAATTGAGTTTGTCCTTTGAATGAAAAATCCATTGAAAATATCTGCAGAATAGGAACGAGAAGAAAATGTACCGTTACATAACAAATATGGAATTTAATTTCTACACGAGTCCCATTACCTAACTCTAGAAGCCTTCCTAAACTATAACGTAAAGCAGAGTCGCATCCCAAATGGCTCTCTATTCCCTTTATAGTGCACTACTTTGGACCAGGGCTCATAGGGCTCTGGTCAAAAGTAGTGGACTTTAATAGGGAATAGGGTGCCATTTGGGATGCATCCCAGGTTTCTGGTCCACAGCTAATGGAGGGCCAGGGAAATGCTGACTCCCCATGAAAGCATAGGAGCCATAAACCTTTCATAAAGCATCAATCTTATAGGAGTATATATCACATAACAGTCACTGGTTCATCTAGAACGCTCTGTCAATGTAGTTACTTTTACAACATCCATTTTGCATCTAATATGATATAGTCAGGGAGATCCAGACTTAACTCCCTTAAAGGGTCATCTATGATTGCTACATCTATTTGTTTTACTTTTAGAATTATTGATACAATCAGGTCCAAAATGATTTCCTTGATAAAGATGAGCAAAAAAGACAGTATAATAATATATTATGTATATTAATACAAATACTGGCTATTCTTTATGCTCACAAATGCAGAAAATTCTATTATTTTACACTAATACAATTTCTCAGAGAAAGAGATTTTGTTTAATAAGTATATACAGTATATTTTTCCTCTCAAAGACATATGGGTGAAAATGATTGGCATCCCTGTTTTCAATACCTTTCAATACCTCACCATGCGAGGATATTGGCACTGAGCCTTTTTGTAAAATGTTTTATGAGATTGGAGAACACGTCGGGAGGGATCTTAGACCATTCCTCCAAACAGAATATTTCCAGATCCTTGATATCCTTTGTCTGCTCTTATGAACTGCCCTTTTCAATTCAAACCACAGGTTTTAAACAGTGTTCATGTCCAGAGACCGAGATGGCCATTGCAAAATGTCAATTTTGTGGTCAATTATCCATTTCTTTGTGAATGTTGATGTCTGCTTGGGGTTATTGTCTTGCTGGAAAATCCACTTGCGGCCAAGATTCAGCCTCCCAGTAGGGGCAACCAAGTTGTTGGCTAAAATGTCCTGGTACTGGGTAAAGTTCATGATGCCGTCGACCTTAACAAGCACCCCAGGACCAGTGGAAGCCAAATAGCCACATAACATCAAAAATCCATCACCATATTTTACAGTAGGTATGAGGTTATTGTCTGCTTATGCATTCTCATTTAGGCACCAAACACACCACTGGTGTGCACGGCCAAAAAGCAAACATTTCATGTCATCTGACCAAAGCACCAGGCGTTTACATTTTGTTGGATGACGTGAAAATTGAGATCTTTGGCCACGCACACCAGTGGTGGATTTGGCGTCGAAATGACGCATAAGCAGAAAAAAAAACATATCTACTGTACAATCTGGTGGTGGATGATCAAGGATGTATGGCGGGATGGTCTAAGATCCCTCCCAACGTGTTCTTCAATCTCATAAAACATTTGAGAAAAAGGCTCAGTGACGTTACCCTCGAAAGGTAAGGTATTGAAAGGGATGGAAAAAATGAATGCCAATCATTTTGAGAGAAAAAAGTATCACTTGTTAAACAGAAGCTCTTTCTCTGAGCAATTGTATTCGTATAAAATAATATAATTGAATATAATTAACCTTTTTTTTTTGCATACAATACAGCTCAGTCTTTGTATTATTTATTTGATTATTTATTTCATGCTAAAGGTGCAGGTCATTGATTCTTGAAGAATATGTAACTTATAAAGGCCTCATCGTGAGTTTGGTTCAACTGTCGTGTCCCATCAGTACCCAAAATATAAGCTTGTTTTACCTCATCCCTCAGCTGTTTACCAAAAAAAGTGGCGGGGTGTCGCTGTGTTGTCGTTTGAATCCCAGATTGCCCTTTTCTCTCTATAGGTCCTAATAGAAACCTGATGGGAAACAAATGTATTTACCCTAGAAAGCCAACACAGTGGCCTATCTCTCCCCATACCAAAGAGAGGAAAGGATGGTGATTACATTAAGAAAACTCCCTCTACACCCTGCACAGTGATTTAATTAAAGTTACTAATAGGTTCTTAAAGGGCTTATTTTCATTCCCCCCAAATCGATTCCAGAGCTGAGCTGGAAAGGATTCAGCACACATGCACATGCTCACACGCCTGCACGCACCCACACAAACACACAAGTATACACACGCAAACACACGCACATATACTTAAGTATACACACACACACGCACACAGTCTTGGGTGGTGGTTCTTGGGCTGGAACAGGCCTCCGGATCCAGGCTTCACTACTCGGAGTCAGAGCCACAGCAGAACCAGACTGTGTGCCAGGTCACCAGCGTGCTGTGTGTGTGTGTGTGTGTCTGTGCTGAAACAGGACTTTACCAAGCAGCCCCATCCTGTGTGTGAGCGCTGCCGTCATGCTCAGAGCAGCAGCTATTTAAAGAGCTGAAGGAAAACAACCAGTGCACTGTTTTCCCCAGATAGTGTGTGTGTGTGTGTACGCCTGAGCCTGTGTAACATTGACAGACAATGTTTGCGCGGGTGTGTGCATCTGCGTGTGTGTGTGTCTTAACGGTATACGGAGTTCACACCAAATATGTCTTTGCGTTTAGCTGTGTTGTGTGCACACGCAAATGCAGAGTTTACACTTCGTGCACGCTTGTGTGTGTGTGTAGTTTAATGACAGCGCACGTTGCAGTGATTAGCCTGGTCAGTCAGCCTGGTTTTGGGGAGGGGGGAGCGGTTACCTCGATGGCCAGCTGGAACTGCTCATGCTCCCTCTGCAGTTGCTCTGCCTCTGACAGCGAGCTGGCATTCACCATGCTGGCGTTCAGCATGGACTCCCCGTTCCGGATCCAGCCCAGGACCTGCAGGGGGACACACAGAGAGGAGAGGAGTTTAGAGTTTACATTGGTACAGTACAGTTAGATCTAGGCCAGAGGAGGCTGGTGAGGGAGGATGTCTCATAATAAAGGCTAAAATAGAATGGTACCAATCCTGTGTGTTTGATGTGTTGGATACCATTCCATTGATTCCGTTCCAGCCATAACTATGAGCCTGTCCTCCGATTTAATGTGCCACCAGCCACCACTGGTCTGGGCAACCATCAGCTCACGGGAAGCTACGGTCAATGTGGCTAGAAGAACTGGTTGGTGTAACGTAACATAATACAGTATTCAATAATGTCACTTTTCTATGACTATGAACATGCTCAGTCATGGTTCGCCTCAAACAGCAGTTGAAAACTGAGTCAGACCTAGAAATACAAAAGTCAGGCTTATGTAATGCATATCTAATGCGATCCCAAAATAAAGCATGAGATCAAACTAGAGGCACAAAGAGCTTTGGTATAGTTAGTTGAGCTTCACGAAAGCACAGCTTGGTGGCATAGTTGAACATAAACAAGGGGATAAACTAGGATTAGCAGTAGTATAATCTTCACGGGCATATTAACGATTAGATATTACATATGTTCCCTTCTGTTCATTTAGGAATCCCATGAGGGATTAGAAACATATGGATCATTTTTTTTCTCTAGCTTCCTAAAACTCAGAGACCGGCTGTGCAGAGGATATGGCTCATCAGTACCACTCTCTTTCTTTCTACCTCTCACTCTCTTTCTTTCTTTCTTTCTCCCTTTCTTTCTTTCTTTCTCCCTTCCCTCCTGCTACACCCTCTTTCTCTTTCGCTCTCTCACTCTCTCAGCCCTTCCCTTTGCTACACCTTTTCCCCCCCTTCTTCCCTCCCTCCATTACCAACCACACTACCTGGACTGGGCACAGTCCCAGAAGCCTCCTTTATAGCTACTCTCCAGCAATCAGCCCTATTACCATTAGAGTGCGTCATGCAAAGTGGAGCCTCTTCACTCCCAGGTCCCCGGTGAGAGCAGTTTGGCCCTCAATTACAACAGTCCAAATGAGATTAGTGCAG
Source organism: Salvelinus alpinus (assembly GCF_045679555.1). NCBI lineage: Eukaryota > Metazoa > Chordata > Actinopteri > Salmoniformes > Salmonidae > Salvelinus > Salvelinus alpinus. The sequence goes on along the minus strand of NC_092105.1, from coordinate 43,498,278 downwards.
AAGGAAGCTGGCGCGAGATGAGGAAAGAAACCGCGGACGGTGTGAGGGAACCCAACCATCTGTGGCAGGGTTATGAGGCTGCATGGCTATAGATTTTTCACCACTAGCTAGCTAGCGCTACTGCAAATGGTGATGGGATTTGCAGTAAGTCATAACATGAGTAATTCATCTTCCACGAGCCGGAATGACTCATAGGAGCCTGTCTCCTGTTGCGTAAGGCAGCTTGACGTACAAGTACACCCCCTGAACAGGACACTAGTCTATGACAGAGCCTTACTCCCAATCTACCTCCTTAACACAGAGTGTCAAGTAGAGACGGATTGGGTCCCATTCCTACAGTCTTAGCTATGATTCGGCCGGGGATCGAGCTCCCAACCTTCCAATCTCAGGGCGGACACTCTAACCACAAGGCCACTGAGTCGGTTCACTGATCTAACAGTGCACGCTGTTTCATTTATTTCTCCTTTATATATATATATGTGAGGTACATTTTCACCAGGGAAGTACGACTGAGATCAACATTTTGCTGGGAGCCCTGAGACTTGAAAAACGGTCAATAACAGCAAGAGCAGTAACTCTACTGACTTTCTACATGTGGCGTACATTATGTGTGTCACTAGCACTGCGACAAACATCATCCATTATTTACGGAAACTGCAGCATTTATCCAATAAATATCCACCTGCATTGATATTGAGGCCGAATCACTCATTGTTATATTTCATTTGACTTTAAGAGGTGATTTGCTACGTGGATGGTCCGGCAGACTTCAGTTTGAGAGAGCGATCCAGCAGATTTTATTCCTCTGTATTTCCACAGTTTGTCTATTTCTTGTATAGTGAGGAAGGCACACAGCTAAATGTGCTCTCTGTCAAACTGTCATTCAGATTGAAATTTCCCCAGAGAGCTTGCTCTCTCAGAATGCGTCCCAAATGGCACTCTACTCCCTACATAGTCCATAGGGCTCTAGTCAAAAGTAGCGCACTATATAGGGAATAGGGTACCATTTGAGAGGCAAGCTCAGATTGACACAGACAATACATTACTAGTCTGTCTGAGAAATGATTCAATAATCGAGTTGAGTGCTTTTCAATGGCACTGGCATACATTGACTTCACATTTGACTCTGGGCCATACAGGCAGATCAGTAGGCAAAAACGTTTGAGAGGAGTGAACAGCTGTCTTCACCAAGAAGCTAATACAAGCCAGTCATTGATCAAATATTGAATCACTGCTGGCAGCCATGCACTCACACTGACTGTTTTGATGTAGGGTTTATTCTGCTGGGTGGATGTGCGTGTATATTTGCACGTGCGGGTTTGCATGTATGTGTGTGTGTGTGTTTGCGTGAGTGTGTGTGTGTGTGTGTTTGAGACAGCCCTGGACTCTCACCAGCCCAGTTCGCCCTCGTTACCCCTATAATATATAAGCATGGGTGTACACCCACCTGTTTGACCTCTGACTGCAGGTGGCGGAGCTGCAGACACTCCTGCAGTCTCTTCTGGGTCTGGTCAGCGCTGACGTCCAGCTCATGCTGCTTCTCATGGAGGAACTCCAGCAGCTCCTGGACCTGAGTGGCCAGATCCACCTCTTTCTCCCCAGTCAACTCAATGCCTAGAACACCACACAGGACCATGGTCATTACGACATGAAATCATACAGTCACAAGTAGTTACATACCATAAATGAAGCTATGCATTTGTCTTGTTTTCAGACAAACTGGTTGAAACAATGTTGTCCCCATGTTATGTCAACCAAATAATGAAACGTGATGGTGTTGAATTAACGTGGGAAACTGATATTTATTTTCGTCTTTTTTTCACTGAACTTTAAATCCAATGAGATGGTTAGCATTATTGTTGAGAGCCCTACTGGCCCAGGTCAAAAGTAAAACACTATATAGTGAACGGGGTGCCATTTGGAATGCTCCCATACAGTTGAGTGTTTCGCCGTGCAATAGGGGTGACCTCATAAGGTAATATAAACTGTACCACTAGGTGGAGCTAGTGCACCAGTCCTTCTCCAATGAACACCAGCTAATTTCTTTCCGCCTTGTTCTTTCTCAACGAATTAAATCACCCGACTTAAAAAGACAACACTTCACTTCAATGTCTAATTAAATTATTACTGTGACTACCCAAAACCACAGGGTTATCAAGTGTATCTGATGAGACAAGAAAACAGTGTGTGCGTTCCAAATGGCACACGATGCGCCCTGGTCAAAAGTAGTGCACTTCAGAAGGAATAGGGCGCCATTTAGGACGCAGTCATAGCGAGGAGGAGTACCACTCCAAAAAACATCAATACAAATGTCTATACTGTACAGTTTAAAATGTGACCCTACACTGGGCTAATTTAATCTTCCAGGGGGAAATATTGTAGAAAGTCCAGCCCACACCTTTGGAGGGCTTAAGTCTCCATTGGTCAGGACAGAGGGGGATGTCACAGACCACACAGTCCATGAAGGGCACACGAGGGTGGCCCAGATTGAGTGCTTTTCCCAGAGTGCCATTTGGGATGCAGACCAGGCCTAGTATTAAACCCCATGCAGTGCAGTGAAGACGGTAAGAGGATTGTGCTGAGGGGAAAGGTAAGCCTTGCTTTTCAAACCTAATTCCTGACTCCTCTCCCTCTCTCCAGATGGTGAACTCCACAGATGTTCAGATAAGACTTCGACTACCCCTCTGAACTTCTACTGCTACCACCCTCCCTCCATCCCTCGCTACTATCAGATCCTTCCACATGAGCCCAAGTCAGGTGGCCGGTGGGTGGACGGCTGCTCTCTCTGAGTTGGCAGGGCAGCAAACCTACCCATTTACTCTCCTGTCCCTCTCTCTTAACCCATTCTACACCTAGTCCTGTTACATACCTGTAGCTGTAGACTCTCATGGCCGAACTACACACCATGTGAGTTACGCAACCTTTACATCATGCGGAACAGAAACATCCCGTGACAAGAGGGTCATTAGGGAGCAAAAGAGATACAGCTGAGTGTTTCCCCCGATCACTGCGCAATATGAGTGGCTGTCAGTGTTACCTGAGGCCTGGACCTCCATGATGTACTGGTGCAGGTCCTGTCCTTGCTGCATCACCTCGAAGGTCATGCTGTTCATGGCCAGCTTGCGCTCCGTGTGGCGCTGCAGCCGCTGCTCGGCCAGGGTCAGGTCCTCCGAGTTGAAGTCGTTCACCTGGCGCAGCAGGTCCTCGTTCCACGCGTCCAGCTCCGCCGTCACCTGCAGGGAGAGCAGAGGGCAAAGGTCAGAGGTTAACAATGTTGTTAGTGTTACACCTGGATGGCACACCTGGGGGGGGCCGTATCAAGCATCTCAGAGTACGAGTGCTGACCCGGGATCAGGTCCCCTCTGTCCATGTAGTCTTATTCATTGTGATCTAAAAGGAGAAACTGATCCTAACCCTACTCTGGGATGCTTGGTACACTGAGTCTTGTCATTAAGTCATTATGTGCAGCTCAGATGATATGGTGAAACAATAACACAGACAAATCCCTTAGGCATACTGTACATGTATAAGAACAGTATATAGCTCTCCCCATATTATATCTCATAATGACACCATTGCATAATACAAACCCAATGGTAATTCACAGCACGTCTCAGGTCTAGGACATTCTAGGAGAGCAGCACTGCACTGCACGCAGTTGTCTATCAAAGTCAACTGACATTAGGTCTCTCCAAGCCTTACGCTACGATCATTAGATTACTGTGTGGCCAGCAGATGGGCACAGCACACAGTAGCTCCCCCATACCCCCCGCCCCCCACTCCCATCGACCGGCCACCTGAGCCCCCTCTCCCCCCTCCCCCAGCCGCCGTCTCTCCGCTCACACCTCGATGGTGTACTGCTCAAAGATGCGTAGCTGCAGGAAGATATCCAGTTTGATTTTCCTCTCGTGGAACAGCTCCTCCATCTGGCCCTGGGCCTCGTCCAGGTGCTGCAGGACACTCTCGATGTGGGCGATGGAGCTGTTGTGGGGCATCTTGTTGGTGGACATTGCAGCGTCCCTGGAGCCCAGAGAGCGAGAGAGCGAGAGAGAGCGAGAGCGAGAGCGAGAGAGCGAGAGAGCGAGAGAGCGAGAGAGCGAGAGAGAGAGAGAGAGAGAGAGAGAGAGAGAGAGAGAGAGAGAGAGAGAGAGAGAGAGAGAGAAACCTGAGCTGTGAGCCGGGCAGTAATAAGACTAAGGCTCAAATGTCAACCTCTTAACGTTATCCCTTTATTGCGCACTATCTTTGACCAGGGCCGCTAGGACCCTAGTAGTGCCCTATAGAGAATAGCAAAATAGACGCAATGGGGGTGTTCTTGTCATGGTGTTAAGTGTTCAATAAGAGAGGTTGTAAAATATGTAATAAAGGAGACAGACAGCTCTATTGAATAGCCTAATTGCCCACACTGTAAAGGCACTGTAGTCCTTTCCTGCAGTCAAATGACCTAGTGTCAGAAATATATATATATTTTTAGAGAAACGAAATGACAAAATGTAGACCTACAGTATCTTTGCTAAATAAGTTAACTTGAAGCCATTTGCAGTCCACATTGTTCTAAGTGGGTTCAATAGCATTCACACTGCCATAGGAGTCAGGACTACTGTACATTGCATTATGGCTGAGCAGGGACATGCCAGACTTTGTCAATAAGCAAGATTAAATGAATTATTGATAAGGCCTAAAAAGAGAACAAATAATTCTAATAACATTTTTAACAACAACTTGTCTTAAATAGGCTATGTCACACTTACAGGCACCATCATTTCTCCCCGTGGGCGTATAATATTAAAACAACGCAGATATGGAGGGTCTTACACGCATCCAAACTTTTCACAGTAGCTGGACAAAGATCCAATATGGATAGAGAGGGAGAATGTCCACTCAGAGAATGTCCACTCAAATAGGTCCGTGTTTTATGAACAGAATCGGAACCATCTTACAGATCAGATCACATTCACACATCTCCAGAGGTTTTATTGCATGCGCGCCACAGACATTGTCACCATAAAACCAGGAAAGGGGAATCATTCTAATACGTTCGGTTGTAATAGAATTAACAACGACAACAACAACAAAAATAAATACATGTGACGAGATATTAAAATTACCAGGATAAAAAAAAAAAACATTTCTGTTGAACCAGCCTTCGTTACAGTAAGGGAGGGCTCGGGGTTTGAACATATGAAACTGAAAACAAGCACTTTTTATAGGTTACAGATAACTTCTAAATACAGGGTTCAGCCTTTGTTATAGTTGGGGAGAGCTTGGGTTTTGAACATATGAAATCAAGCAATTTTTTACAGGTTACAGATACATTAACTTCTAAATATGAGGTTCACCGGTATACACCGAGTTATCCATTTCTCGTTTCATGATGGGCATGGACACGTAGTCTACATCATGGAGAGGGTTTTACGCACGTCCAAAACGGGACCTGCACGGCTAAAATAATGTAGGCCTGCCTACAATACCAAGATACAAATGGAATGTCAGCTCACTGTTTTACTCCTCTCAAACTTGATATTTTAATAAAGCTTTGGTGATTAAGATGTATTTCCACACGGTCTCAGGAGCCAAACCCTTTATCCACAGTCTTGACTACTTTGCGATTGCATCGGGCAGACACAAAAACTGCCTTAATTGAGAGGAGGGGAGGCTATGCTTGGACAGTGATCGGCACGGCTGGATAGGCTGCATTTCCGCTGTCAAAATTCATGCCATAACCAACTGCGTTACAGCTCAAACCAGCTTTTGGTTGGTCTTAAATATCCCGAACCAGCGCTGTCTGAAATTAGCACTTTGGATCAGGTTTTTAAGGACACGCCTCAAATATTTCCACCCCGACCATCTGAGCGCAAACGAGCAAACGATATAAGACAGGTAACCTGGTTGTTAGGGCTGGTAAATGCCTGTGTGCCAGTTTTAACATGAAGAAATTGCAAACTTAACACCAGCTGAAAAAAAATGCCCTATATCTGACATGGTACAGGTGTCTTATTTTTTTATACTTTTGTTTTATATTACATTTGTTTAAGACTACCAGTCTGTGTGACCCTGATTTAGCCCACTGCAGTAAAAGGTTAACACACCTGCCCCTGGAGTGGATTAGCAATACAACACCTATCACAATGTAGTATTAGACTTGGTGTGCGTCCCAAATGGCACCCTATAGGATGGGACACGGCCTTATAGTGCAGCAGTCTATATATGGTCTCGGACACTTAACTCTCTCCCACACAAGGGTCCGAGGCCCATAAAACAAGCGAGGGCGTTTTGTTGACTGCAGTGAGTACACTCTTAGACAAAAAAGGTGCTATCTACAGTAGAACCTAAAAGGGTTCTACTGTCCCCATAGGAGAACCATTTGAAGAACCTTTTCCCCAGAGGGTTCTACATGGAGAACCAATTTAGAACCCTTTCCCCAGAGGGTTCTACATGGCCCGAAAATAGTTCTACCTGGAACCAAAAAGGGTTCCCCTATGGGGACAGCCAAATGACCCTTTTAGAACCCTTTTTTCTAAGAGTGTCCATATAAATCGTCTCAGAGTAGGAGTGCTGATCTAGGATCAAGTCCCCCCGTCCGTGTAATTTAATTCATAATGATCTAATAGGCAAAACTGATCCTAGATCAGCCCGTAGTTCTCCCCACTGTCCCCTGGTGGAGGCCTCTGTAGCACACTGCGGGGTGAAGTTTCCCCTAGGTTCAGATCTAGGATCAGCTTCCCCCATTCCTAACCTTATCCATTAGTGGGGGAAATTTAGAACTGACCCCAGAACACCATATAGGGGCAACTTCACCCTAAATGTAGCACATACAGCACTGACCTGAGCTGCTGGATGAGGTCCTCTCCCTCCTTGATGACGTTGAGCGTAGCCTCCAGGGTGGCCGTCTGCTGCTGCTGGAACTGCTTGATGAGCTCCTGGACTGACTCCACTGAGTCTGAACACACCTCCTCCACCAGCTCCTTCTGCAGGTCCTCCATCCACGTCCACAGCTGGAGAGAGAGAGGGAGGGCGGGAGGAAGGGAGGGTGAGAGGGAGAAAGTGAGAGAGAGAGCGAGAGAGACGTTACAACAGAAAACAACATAACTCACACATTGAGGGTCAGACTGTAATGGATACAATGGGTGAAACTTTAAGCAGCAATAGCAGCAACAGTAATGCATTGACTTAGTAAAATAGACAATACCTTTTCGGTTTTGCTTCATATGTATAATACATACGCAGGACGAGTACTCAGCATATACTGTATCTCACTTTAGACTAATTGTTTGACAGCGGGGAAGAAAGAAATCCATTTTCATTTCCATCTCCACAATTAGAGAACTGCTCTCAAAAGGCACCGAAAACAGACGCCCATTTCTCAAACTACACCGCTTTCTTTAATTTTTCACCGAAAAAAACCGGCACTTTAATATTTCAATGAGGGAACAGGAGCTTGAATATACAATTACACACAACACCTGAAGCATAATCCGAGTAAATTGGCAGGAGACGTTTGGTTGTGTTGAGGGGGAAATGAATCGCAAAGTTCAGCACCTGCTTTATCATCATTTCAGTATCAGCACACGCTAGCTTGGCAAGACTGTGTCCCAAATGGCACCCTATTGCCTATTCCTTATATAAAGTGAACTACTTTTTTACCAGGGCCCATATAGGGAATAGGTCGTCATTTGGGACGCAGACTTCCTCACCGTTCGTAGTTAGTTCAAGCTGAGATGCACCGTTGAGGTTTTTCCTATTTACATAAAAATGAACTTGCTGGACATAGATTTGGCCTGCTAGGCCTGCTGGTCCTCAAAGCATATTCATAGGACATTACGGTAAAAGTAACGCTGCTCTGCCCTTCTCACTCTCCCAGGGTGCAGTGTGTGTGCGCGCGGGCGAGCCTGTGAAATGAGTTACTCTCATAACAGTTGATCTAGTATGAAGAGTTTCATTATTTTAGCCATGACAATAACGGCCCTTTACCCCGAATGCACCAAGCCATTAAACGATGCATGGATTTACTGCTTGCTAAGTGTTCCTCCACAGACAATAACTGGAAGATGGAAATGAGTCAAGATGGTGAGCACTACAACGAGAGCACTACAAGTGGATGCCCAAGTGTGGTTCGCAACACTGCAATGAGGTCGACAAAACAAGCGTAGCCTAATCATTGAACCAGATAAGTACAACGACAAGATCTAGCATGACACATGAACACTAACAGACACGTTGTATTCCAGGAACCTCATTCTTAAAGAATGGCGCGCAAAAAAAACCACACCTCGTTATACTAACGTCATCATCTCCCTCCAGTGAGATACTGTCTCCATCCCAAATGGCACCCTATTCCCTTCATAGTGCACTAATTCTGACCGGGGCCCTATCCACATTCCTATAGGGCTCTGGTCAAAGGTAGCACGCTATATAGGGAATAGGGTGCCATTTGGGATACATCCGCTGTCATCATTTCCACTCGAACCTGTACACTTCACTCATGATTGTGACTACACACACACACAGGGGGAATTCTCTGTGTTTTTTGAAGGGTTAAAAAATAAATGAATAAAGCAGAGAGTGGCGTTGCCATCTTGGTGGTTCCCATGGTAACTGCTCCCCATGACTGATCTGAGCTCGCTCAGAATTAAACATGCTTCTCTGTGTGACTCCTGCTTTAGCTAAAGGATCCTGGCTGTTGCTGCGCTGCACTGGGCATGACCAGCACAACACAGCTACCACACATTTACAGATTTCACAATGAACCTGAATTAGGATTAGACATAGGATTAGGGTGAAATAGGCTATGCATACTATTTGTAATCCCAGGTTTGTAATACTGTAATAGAATATACTGTACAAACACACACGTCACACTTACACACAGATTTCACCATGAACCTGAATTAAGACATGGGATTAGGGAGAAATAGGTTGTGCACTATAGCTGTAATCCTGGGTTTGTAATCCTATATTAAATTACTATGGCGCCTACATTTACACTATATTTGACCGAAATTACTAAATTATGAATTAGTAAATTACTATAGTTCATACATTTACACTCTATTTGATCAAAACTAAAACGCCTGCATTGGAATGAATTTGGGGGGCGCTTAATGTAAACGCTCCAGTCAGAAGACACTTCGAGCATTCTCTGAGAGCATATCAATATTCTATGTTTCATGTGGAGTCCATAGTTAAGTATCCTCCTAATTCATTTAGCTTGCATCCTAAATAGCACATATTCACACGGATAGAGAGTGCCAACATCAAGCAGCCTAAACGAACACATGAATGAGCCGTTTGGACCCCTATGGGCTCTGGTCAAAAGTAGGGTGCCATTTGGGAAAAGCCTTGTCCCAACCATATCTTATAATATTGCCCTGAGTGAACATGTGGCACACAGACAGAGGCTTTCCAACAGTCCCTCTGTGTGTGTTTGCTAAATCATGGCTCTGATTGCTTCCCTCGTCTGTTTGAGGGCGCAGTCTGACCGAGCACTCATGGGAGAGTCCCAAATGGCACCCTATCCCTAGGAAGTGCACTTCTTTTGGCCAGAGCCCGTGGTATGGAAACTGGTCAAAAGTAGTGCACTATAAAGGGAAATAGGGTACCATTTGGGACGCGGGCCATGTCTCCATGTAGACCACTGTCCAGAATGTAAATGAGTCTCTTTCAGCTCACACAGCACAGCAGCCTCAAACCTTATTTATTTTAGCTAATTGCTGCTTTCTGTGAGAAAGTATATTGAATGTCAATCGATATAAAGATAGAACCATAAGCGCGAGCAGAAGGCGGAGGCAGCCGAGGAGAAAGCAGATGAGGGAAATGAAAAAGATTCATACATTACGGTGGAGTGATTGCCTCCTTCGTAAATCAAACATGCTCGGCGGCGCGCATCATTTTCTTCTACGTGAGCTGAGAAAATACAAACAACAAAACTTCCCCTTGGCAGTGAACACCACATCAAGCGAGTAACCCTAAGTTGAAAGTTGTCAGTAATTGTCCATTGAGCCGGTGTTGATAGGGATTTGGTGGCATTAGTGATGCATCTGATGCAGTGCGTGCGCCCTCAGTAAACTGGCTATTTCGTGTCATTAGGCTTTTAAAAAGCAATGCCATCTCCGTAGACTACTACTACTGACCAGCCTTATGACGTGAGCGTTCCAAATGACATCCTATTCGCTATGTAGTGTACTACATTTGACCAGGGTACATAGTCACCCATTGGGCTCAGGTCAAAAGTAGTGCACTTCATAGGAAAAAGGGGGATGGAATGCTATTGGGATGCTATTGGTCTCTAAATTAATAATGGATGTGGCCTTGGCTTTCAGGATAACAATCAGACCCTAGGAGTCTTATCTCAGGCCAATCTTAGCACAGGTTTGTTTGCGTCTTCAGGCCAAGCTCTCAGAGCCCCTTAAAAGCACAACATGTAAAGTATTAAAGAAAGACAGAGTTTCGGTTCTATCAGAGTCCAACAACATTTCCTGGTCTGGTCTACGTCTCAAATGGCACCCTATTCCCTACATAGTGCACTACTTTTGATCAGGGCCTATACCCCTATAGGGTCACCCCTAGGCCTGGTCGAAAGTACACTCTTAGAAAAAATGGTGCTATCTAGGACCTAAATGGGTTCTTCGGCTGTCCCCATAGGAGAAGCCTTTGAAGAACCCTTTTTGGTTCCAGGTAGAATCTATTTGTGTTCCACGTAGAACCCTTTCCACAGAGGGTTCTACACGGAACTCAAAAGGGCTCTACCTGGAACCCAAAATGGTTCTACCTGGAACCAAAAAGGGTTCTCCTATGGGGACAGTCGAAGAACCTTTTTGGAACCCTTTTTGTAAGAGTGTAGTGCATTACATAGGTGATAGGGTGCCATGTAAGATGCAGCCCGTCCTCCATAAGCAATCCACCATACTGCATCATGTAGACAGGAGCAAGCCAGTCAGAAGGTAAGCTGCTCCTATACTCAGTACACAGTGAATAACATAAATCGGCTTTGGAAAAGACTGCAGAGTGGGCTGTTGGAAATAGTACAAGCTGGAGACTTAAAAATGGCAGCAAACAGTTTAAAATCAGCCGTATATACTGTATACGCCCCATAAAATGTGCGATTTTCAAATCATTGCCATATTCCTTTTCTCAGTCTGAGATTCCGCTAAGATACTTCACACAATCACTCTCCCTAGTCACTCTCTGCTCTGCGCTGTGTGGAACAGCTGTGACTCCTAAAACCACACTCCCACTGCTTCTCATAGATCACTGGGACTAGCTCACGAATGATGTGTGTGTATGTGTGTGTGTGTAGCTCATGAATGATGGCTCCATTAGGAGAGCTGAACCAAACAAATGTCCTCCACGCTGCTCTAGAGTTCCACAGGTGAATCGTGGTACTCCGCAGCGCACGATAATGACTCTGGCTTGTAGGTTGGTCAGGAAAATCAGAAGACCTCAACAAGCAGTGGTCACCCAGCCCAGCTTACACAGGCCTTTTACATCTTCCTCCTGTCCCAGTGCTCAATGATGTGCCGCATTAAGGGGATAGAAAATTGTACCGTATTACTTTATAGAGCACTACTTTTGACCAGGGCCCATAGGGTTTATAGTGCACTCATTTTGACCAGGGCCAGTAGGGTTCGGGTCAAAAGTAGTACACTACACGCTGAAGAGCTGCTAGGGGAAGAGGGGAGAAGAGCAAGCTGTCTAGGGTCATCTACCACATCCACCCCTTGTTCAGTGAGAGAGAGAGTGAGAGAGAGAGTGAGAGTGAGAGACAGAGACAGAGAGAGAGACAGAGAGAGAAAGAGACAGAGAGAGAGACATAGAGAGAGAGGGAGAGAGAGGGAGAGAGAGAGACAACATGATTTTGATAAACTCCCATATCTACTGGGTGAAATACCACAGTGTGCCATCACAGCTCCAAGATTTGTGACCAGTTGCCACAAGAAAAGGGCAACCAGTGAAGAACAAACACCATTGTAAATACAACCCATACTTGTGTTTATTTATGTTCCCTTTTGTACTTTAACCATTTGCACATCGTTACAGCACTGTATATATACATAATATGACATTTGTAATGTCTTTATTCTTTTGGAACTTCTGTGAGTGTAATGTTTACTGTTCATTTCTATTGTTTATTTCCCTTTTGTATATTATCTACTTCACTTGCTTTGGCAATGTTAACATATATTTCCCATGCCAATAAAGCCCCTTGAATGGAATTGAATTGAATTTGTGAACATCACAAAATCAGGTTAAAAGTTTAAAAAATAACAGTTGGACACTATGATTTTAAAGAGTTTAAGATTAGATGGTGGTAGGTCTGTGAAGTAGCCCTCACACAGACAGAATGTCCATCCCTATTAGCAACCTTTTGACCAGGGATGTGGGCTATTGTAGTGCACTATATAGGGAATAGGGTGCCCAGGCTGGTCTCTCACATCTGGCATGGATCAGGCTCCGCTAACTAGAGAGAAGAATCCCTGCATACCTTAGTAATCTGGGTGCGATCCTCTGTGAATGGCTGGTATGAATGCCCTGTCTGTCTGCAGTGATCAGTGACACTCGCAGACGGGCATCTTGAGGCTGCATAAACCAAGCCACCCCAAGTCTCAACCCTGTGCCAAGTTACTACTCTCAAGGACAGGGAGCGTGAACCATCATGCAGGTCAGGGCTGTTACATCTTCAGTGTGGGTGCGGAAGGAAACCGACAGCCAACGCATCCTACCACATCCACTCCCAGACATTAAAAAAAATGGGTCACTGAACCCCAGAACGTTCCAGACATAGAACTTGATCATGCAGGTCAGGGTTCAAAGGTCTTACCTCCTTGGTGTGGGTGTGGAAGGAGACAGACATGTCCAGCAGCAGTTTCCTCTGCTCCACCCGCCGGACAAAGTCTTGGATCCTGACCTCCAGGTGTCGCGCTGCTTTGTAGATCTCCTCCGGGTCACATTCCCCAGTCTGGGCCAGCTGCTCGGCCGCCTCCAGGAGCTTGTCTGCGTTGGTGTAGGTGTTCTGGTACCCAGAGGAGACAAAGGGCAGCTCAATTAGACGACCGCAAACACAAGTAGGTAGAGAACTGGGTCTGCAAGGTGCACTCTACAGGATCTTACCGCTGCAACTCTGGGGTCTCCAAGTTCATTGACAATTGTGTCTGTCTGCACTCTGTCTCCGCATGCTATGACTGACTACTGCATTCCTGTCTCTCTCTCCTTCATCACCACAGACAGACAAGACCTCTCTCTCCGATGGGCGCCTCCACTACTAAATTGCCCCAAAACTGTGCAGAGTGGCAGGGTAAATCCCTGGCTCTCCCTACGTGGTAATCCCACAGCTTGGCAAGTGTTGTCTCTGGATCAACACAACAGTGGGGACTAAGTCCGTAGAGCACCGTCCATCAGGGCAGGATGGATTAATGCCTGGCTAGCATGTAGCGTGTAACAAGTAGCAGCGTGGTGATCTGACTAGGACGGGATATCCCAAAGGCTCGGGAACTGGTCACCTCCCGTAAGGTTGTGGCACATTCACTGGGTGCATATGGCTCTGGTCAAAGGTAGTGCACTAGAAAGGCAGTAGGGTGCCATGTGGGATGCATTCTGGGCCATTTAGGAATAAAGATGCCATATGGGGATACTTTTAGCGATTCAACACGCTAAGGTCGGACCCTTACCTAGTGTCACGCATCCTGGAGAAGATTTAACACTGTGGGCCTCATCATAATCACAGTCATGTAATTCAAATCCTATCTGTCTCCTTACCTACTGTGTCTGTCTGGCACTGAAGTCCAAACAAGGCTCATTTACACTACGTATGGTGGGGGTTCCAATCTTCGATTATCCAAAGTGTGGTGCTCTGGTGATGTGGGCGGGGAAAGCTACTGTTTGGAGTGTCAGCCACGCCCCACAACCAGCATTGTAGGCTGCAGCAAGCTAGGCTGCAGGGCTCGGCCCACACCTGAGGCCACTCGGCCTCATTAGGCTGCAACGCAGTCTGGAGAAATTTAAGGGCCTGCTTTAGTTCAGCACGGGGGCGCTCCTGGCTGGACGCTGGAGACTGAGCTCTATAGACATTTGTTTGAAGCCCTGGTCATTGTGGTCCCCACAGGAAGAAGTGAACGGACTACAAGTGAAGCTGGTAGCAGCCCAGCTAGTTTTGTTTAAAGTTAAGGCTAACTCAAGGTTCAGTTAAAACCTCTACAAGATCGGTGTCCCGACCTCGGGACGGTTGAGCTAACGTAGGCTAATGCGATCAGCATGAGGTTGTAAGTAACAAGAACATTTCCCAGGACATAGACATATCTGATATTGGCAGAAATCTTAAATTCTTGTTAATGTAACTGCACTGTCCAATTTACAGTAGCTATTACAGTGAAATTATACAATGCTATTGTTTGAGGAGAGCGCACAGTTATGAACTTGAAAAGTTATTAATAAACCAATTAGGCACATTTGGGCGGTCTTGATACAACATTTTGAACAGAAATGCAATGGTTCATTGGATCAGTCTAAAACGTTGCACATACACTGCTACCATCTAGTGGCCAAAATCAAAATTGGGCCTGGGCTGGAATAATACATTATGGCCTTTCTCTTGCATTTCAAAGATGAAAAACAAAAACAAAAAACGGTTGGTTTTTTCTTTGTTTTATCTTTTACCAGATCTAATGTGTTATATTCTCCTACATTCATTTCACATTTTCAAATGGTATCAATAATATGCATATCCTTGCTTCAGGTCCAGAGCTACAGGCAGTTAGATTTGGGTATGTCATTTTAGGCGAAAATTGAAAAAAAGGGTCCGATCCTTAAGAGGTTTTAAGGAGAGTGGGAGAGTGTTTTGTTTTCCGTTAATGTTTGAGAACCAACTTTGTGAACCTTTTATTTTGAATAAATATGCCAGCCTAGCCTGGTTTAGGCTGTGCCCCAGAAGCGTTGGACTTCTGTCATTGTTCCTCCTTGATACCTTCCTACCAGCCACCTACCAGTCACACCTACCAGTCACACCTACCAGTCACACCTACCGAGTCATTTTTAACCCTTCAAAAATATCTGAATCAATCTTTTTTTCTCAAATAAACTGGACAAGGTTTAATAGCGGCTGCTGACATTTAACATTTGAAATCCATGCTTTGATTGATTGTAAAACGAAGATTAAAAATGGGTTTCTCTGTGTGACTTAGGGCATGCTGTGGAGGTGGATTTATTTGCCTGTACTGTCAGGTTGATGTGAGTATTGTCGATCAGAATACCCCTTCCTCGCTCCTAGGATGCCTATAACAGTTGTGCACACACTGATCCCTTCTCTGTGTCACATTGGCAGTAGCTCTGGCCCAAATCTCATTTATTCATAGTGAATAGAGAGGACCAGCTTATTATAGGGGGTACAATGGAGGGTCAATTCAAAGGACATGGATACAGTAAGCAGGATTACAGTTAGAGAGCTCTTATGTACTTATCTACTGATGTATATAGTAAAGGCTGTATTAAAACCCACACATCTACATTTTCAATAGTACATGCAAAATCCAGAACAGCTATGAATTATATCACGATTAAAAACCTTCTCCATATCAATTCCCTATCACTCAACCACTCCTCCCACACCATTAGACATAGCCTGCGTCCCAAATGGCGCCGTATTCCTAGGGCACTATGTAGGGGGATAGGGTGGCATTTGGGACAAGACCCAGAGTGGGGTGTCGGGTGTATTCCACGCAGCAGCAGTAGGCCCAGCCCAGGCAGCACATAGCTTTCATCGGTTCAGGAAAACTCCTCCCTTGTCCTCTGTATTATCTTATCCCTCCAGAGAGGTGCAGTCAACGCCATTCAGGCTTTCCCTTTGCAGATATGGCTGAGGTGGAGTCGTCTCTCTTCTTCCCTAGTCTTTTTTAACACTCGGCCAGATTCCCTGTGTATCGCTTATATTCAATCTGTTCCACGCGCAGGACTTTTATGGGCTTGATAACCAGACGCCAGAAACAAAAGCTTTGTGCCTCTCTCTCTCTTCCCATTAAGAAGTGCTCAGCACTTCAAATCCCCCATTGCATGTTTTCTAGGCAGAATACATCTGAGGCCAGTCATTAGAGAGCTGCACTGTTTGTGCCATTCGGGCTATTTGGGGGGGGGGGGGGGGTTCCATCTACAATGGCAGATTGAATCTCAGCACAACCTCTCTGAATAATTAACTGATGTCATTAGGATTTTTTAACATCCTTTTCTTTTGATGTTTTATTGCTGGATGAGTTATTATGATGAATATCAATAAAGGCTTTGAGTTCGTGCGTGCATCTGCGTTTGTTTGCGCGTGAAGTTATGTGGGCGTAGGTGATCCCCCCCCCCACCAATAAAAAAATGTTGGTTTGACTTTGGTTTCAATCTCCTTTGATGAGGTGTCTTGGGGAGATGATGGTGCCATATGTACATATCTTAATGAGCTCAAATTTCAAATATTCCAATATGAAGTGCTTTATTTGATTCTTTAAGCCATTTGATCCATCCTTCAGGAGTAGGGGTGAATTAAACATCCTCATCTCGTACACTTTTCCCCAGAGAGAAGTACATGGTTAGAAAATAGGGTATATAATGTTCAGGCCTTTCAGACTGTCCTAAACTGCACCCTATTCTCTAGTGCACTACTATTGACCAAAGCCCTATGGGACCTGATGAAAAGTAGTGCACTATATAGGGAATAGCATGCCATTTGGGACACACGGGCAGACTTCTGCTTGCCCTGAAGACAGACACGCTGTCCATCTCGAAAGAGCGGTCGCCCAAATCAAGCCAATCCATCATCAGGAGGGGCTAAAACATTGTCGTGAATCCACGATTACACATCCATTTAGCATCAAAACACAACCCCTTAACGCTGGTGTTATCACTAGTCACGGCTCATGCCGCTACCATTACACTCAGGAGGTTAGCAAAGCGGAAGAAATGTGACTAGAAATTATTAATATTTACTGGACATCACCACCTTTACATTTCTTATGTTGCTGGGTAGCTGGATGATATCAGATACTCTCTGCGTCCCAAATGGCACCCTATTCCCAACATAGTGCGCTACTTTTGACCAGAGCCCTATGGTCCCTAGTCAACAGTACTGCACTAGGGAATAGGTTGCCAGGTAGACGCAGGCGCTATCTACTGTGTACTACTTGTCACCTATAGTCATATAGCCTATTAAAGCAGAACATCTTACTTTGTGCAGTTTGTCTGTGTGATGAAATTAGAAAGTGTATTTCCACAGTGGACTGGTTCCAGCTTGTTCTTGCTTGGTCTAAGTCTTCTGGCCTCTTTTCTCATATGGACTGCAGCTACAATGGGCTGCAAAAACCAAACCTGCATGCCAAGCCCATAAAAAACATACTAAAGCTAAAATGACTAGGTTTGGATTCCATTTCTGTGAGTCTCTTAAACGCCTGGATGTATTTCTCACTGCACACTCATTTTCTGTCACTTGTCAATCAAAACTAACCACGAAAAATCGTAACATTCCGATATTTTGAGTTTAAAGCTAGAGTCCTTAATTGAAACAATAAAGAAGTGTTCCTCTAAAAGCTAAGGGACGGGGCTGGAAAAATGAAAAGACTCTCAAATTCATAGACAGAGCTGCGGATGCAAAGAATGACCATCCATGATATGAAATGTACAGTTTGAACCGTGTTTTTAGGCTATACCTTGATCGTTTACATTTGGGTTGTTTACAAACATTGGTGTAAAACAAAAGTATATTTGGGGTTCTGATTGGACACGGCAGTTGAACTAAGAGCACGAGACATGCATAAGTTCTATTCTTCAACAATCTTTGGGTATACAGTATATGATTCATTTAGAAGTCCAAAAATGGATTTAGCAACAAAGGATTCTAGCTTTTATTGACATCCTCACTGAATAATAGACGAACTTGCTTCAAAACAATACAAATCTGCCATCTGTGAATTGCATTTGAACACTAGAACAGTAGTAATAGGAAGCTGTAAAAGGACAATAGAACCATAAGTCATTTGGTTGTAACAATGTGTCAGTGTTCAGTTTATTGACCATGTCTTCTCTTGGAACCGTGTTCAGTGGTCTGCCCTTTCACTGACACCTCAGCACTTTGACATTAGACAGAATAGCATAACAGCCAACAGAGTTCAAATCTAGTACAATACTGCAGTTCAAATGTAGTATAATGCTGCAGAAAATGCAGCCTTTGTCGATATTGTAGCATGGATGAGGCAATTCAACCTCAAAATGTCATCCACAATGCATGAGGAAGTTGCCCCTGAACTCTGATCTGTGGTCAGTTGAACATTTTCCCCACTAATGGTTAAGGTTAGGTTTGGGGGTGGGGAAGCTGATCCTTGATCAGATACTACATCTCAGCAATGTGGGGAGGAGATTCACATGATTCAGGGCATGACCAATGACACACTATTAGCAAGGTCGCAAACATATGCTCATTGGCACATATAGTTGAACTCTCACCTGTGCCACCTCCTCAAAATCGTCGTGGCGTTTCTGTAGTGCCCTGGCGCGGTGGAGGGACTTGCCCACGCCTGTGTGTTTGCTAAGGAAGGCCTCTCCATGGTTCTCTATCCAGTCCATCACCTGCACAAGTGACACAGAGAAAGACACTCATGTTAACCAGTGTTCTGTTCAGCCCAGGTTACTCCCCCCCCCTGCCTACAAAGGAGTCAGACACATGTGTGGGCTTCAGGGCCAGGAATCTGTCACCACTGTCACCCTATATCAGGACAGCAGTCCATCTTCAAGGAGAAAGAAGAGGAGGTTTTGTGAATTCCGATTTTATCCAAACTTTGGAGGAAAGACGAGGTAGTGAGCCTCGGAAATATTGTCTAGCTTCCTTCTCTCCTTTTGCTAGGCTTTTACTTAGACTGGGAATACATGATTTAATCTCGACAGCATTCAAAGAGAAAGTAGCCAAATGTGCAGTACGAAAGGTAGCCAAAAAGTGCAGTGAACTTTGCATAACTCCACTCTAGAGTCCCATTGCGTGACTATACATTGTTGGCGGAATAGCCAGTACGGCAGAATTGACAGTACTAAATGTTAATGAATAGATGAGAGGTCATAAGATGAGATCATCTGTGTGGTTTTGTAAACAGCGTCTGACTGAAACAGAGCAGCACCCTGTGGCAGTGACTTTCACCATTCCCTGGCAAACATCAGCTCAAACACTATTTTAAATATTTTCAAATACTTTCTCTGTGCTTGCCTGGCGAGATGGAACCAATAGAATACTCCCAAAACTGTAAACCCCGACAATCTGGCACTCTAGGCAGGCTCGTATTCAAATAGTATTTGAACCCTGGTCAGTCTTTTGTTCCCTTCCTAATAACGCTCTCTACGGTCACTTCAAGGAATGGAAAACCAAAGCTTGCCTGTCCTGTCCCACTTCAATTATCTTGTTGTCCTCAAGTGTAGCCTCCCTGTCCTGATCGTGTTTGCTTGCCTGCGTGTGTGTATAGTAGGGAGGGGTCATCTGCTTGCATGTTAGTGTGTGTGTGTGTGTGTGTGTGTGTGTGTGTGTGTGTGTGTGTGTGTGTGTGTGTGTGTGTGTGTGTGTGTGTGTGTGTGTGTGTGTGTGTGTGTGTGTGTGTGTGTGTGTGTGTGTGTGTGTAGTAGGAGATGGGATGGGTCCTTGGCTTGCGTGTGTGTGTACAGGAGTGTTTAATAAACATGTCAGTGGGTGAGCAGACAACTCTTGTCTCGCCCTGACTGATTAGAGTTGCTGCATCCACAGGAACAAGCAGGAGTCTAAAACTACCTGGCTGGCTCGCTCATGCAAACACGGGAAGGGCTGAGAATAGAAGAGATATTTGCTGGGGATGATATTAGATGTCTGAGGATGCCATGCCTCGGACGGGAGTGCCACTTCTGGATTCTATGTCTGCATCCCAAATGACACCCTATTCCCTAGATATAGTGCACTACTTTTGACGAGGGCCCACAGGGCTCTAGTCAAAAGTAGTGCACTATGTAGGAAATAGGGTGCCATTTTGGATGCAGCCTATCAGTCTAGTGATGTCTCAGCAGTTACTCGACACCACAATGTTATTCTAGCCATGATGTTGAGGAAGTGGGCTGGAAATATTGGATTCAGTTTAATATGGGTCCAGCTCCAAAATGAGGGCTCTGATAAAAGTAGTGCGCTACAGTATATATGGAATAGGGTGTCATTTAGCACACAGCCTGTGTTTGTGATGCTGCAGTAACCTCCAGATTACTGACATCTCAGAGATGTTTCCTGGAAAAGTACAGTACATGATACGTCAGAATTCGGGCGCATTAAAACAAAGATGGCCTGGAAAAAACCATCAAAGAAAACAGAGGAAGCATGAAAAACAGCAAGCAAAACGGGAGGCCCATGGGAAAGAGGAGCACTTGTGTGAACATCGTGGTGCTTAATGTAATCTCGGTCTAAATCTGTTAAATATTACGGGCATTTACATATGATCCAAGCCCCTGAGGAGGCATTTGAAAAATGTACGGAGGAGGATGCCAAAAGTGCTTTTATTTTCACAGCTTTATTATTTTGACAGTGTATAAGTGAAAGCAGTCCTGGTCACACTATTTGGATAGCCCGGATAGTTCATCTGCTAATAAGCAACTGCTTGCTAAGGTTAAGGTCAGGTTTAGAATAAGGGATAGTGTTAAGGCACACCGGGCACCAGGGTAAAGTGACTAAAAGGGCAGTTGAAATAGGCAAGGGGGGCAAATATTTTGGGGTGGGGTTTTGCATTGGAATTATATTGAATTCTGCTTATATCACACTAACCCACAATGAGCCTAACGTTCGAACGCCGAGAATCTGAGACCATTGAGTGCTTTTGAAGTGACAGGTTGGCGCCAAATCTGTAGCCCAAATCCTCTGTGCTTCTATCAGCGTAAAATAGGGTCCTTCTAGCAGTCGTAAGGACAAAGATTCAGCATGAGGCAGGCAGGTAGCGGTGCAAATTAGTGCTGGATTTATCTACACAGTGCTGGCGTTTCAAAGAGGACGGTGATATTTACAAATCTATATACGTATTTACAAAAGGTCTGACTTCAAAATGTCAGCATTCAAAAGAAAAAGCCTCTCATCAGGCAAAACCGGTCATAACCAATAAAGCACAGGTGGGGTCATTCAGGCTCAGATACAGCCTCCCCTTGAGTTACCCAACAGTAAACTAACTAGAACATCCCCAAACAGGCACTTAAATTAATTTGACCACACTTCTTCTTGGCACGCAGGCCAGGTATTTCTATGCACGCTAAAGCGCGCAACATTAAACATAGTGGAGAAACCGGACAAATACTCTCCAAACAACTACAACAGAAGAAATGTACAGTAAACTGGTGAATGCAATTCAATAAACCAAAAGTTATTTACTGCAAGTGTTGTGCAGTTCGTGAGCTGTCCAAACAACGTTTCCACTTGGAGAATGGTAAATATAAACGCAACATGTAAAGTGTTGGTCCCATGTGTCATGAGCTGAAATAAAAGATCCCAGAAATGTTCCACATGCACAAAAAGCTTATTACGCTCAAATTTTGTGCACAAATTTGTTTACATCCATGTTAATGAGCATTTCTCCTTTGCCAAGATAATCCATCCATCTGACAGGTGTGGCATATCAAGAAGCTGATTAAACAGCATGATCTTTACACAGGTGCACCTTGTGCGGGGGACAATAAAAGGCAGTTTTGTCATACAACACAATGCCACAGTCTCAAGTCTTGAGGGAGCATGCAATTGGCGTGCTGACTGCAGGAATGACCACCGCTGATGAAACTGGTTGTTTGCACAACAGTATAATTTCTGCACAAACTGTCAGAAACTGTCTCAGGGAAGCTCATCTACTTGCTTGTCGTCCTCACCAGGGCCTTGACCTGACTGCAGTTCAGCGTCGTAACCGACTTCAGTGGGCAAATTATCACCTTCAATGGCCACTGGCATGCTGGAAAAGTGTGCTCTTCACGGATGAATCCCGGTTTCAACTGTGCCGGGCAGATGGCAGACAGCGTGTATGGCGCCGTGCCCCATGGTGGCGGTGGGGTTATGGTATGGACAGGCATAAGCCATGGATCACAAACACAATTGCATTTTATTGATGGCAATTTGATTGCGCAGAGATACCGTGGCGAGATCCTGAGGCCCATTGTGCTATTCATCTGCCGCCATCGCCCCATGTTTCAGCATGATAACGCACGGCCCCATGTTGCAAGGATCTGTACACAATTCCTGTAGGCTGAAAATCTCCCAGTTCTTCCTTGGCCTGCATACTCACCAGACATGTCACCCATTGAGCATGTTGGGATGCTCTGGATCGACGTGTACGGCAACGTGTTCCAGTTCCCGTCAATATCCAGCAACTTCACACAGCCATTGAAGAGGAGTGGGACAACATTCCACAGGCCACAATCAACAACCTGATCAACTCTATACAAAGGAGAGGCAAATGGTGGTCACACCAGATACTGACTAGTTTTCTGATCCACGCCCCTACCTGCCCATACAGTAGAGCAGACACTCCTGCAGAGCACACCCCATAGGAACAGCAGATGAACAGGATGGAAACAGCTCAGGCTCCAACACGGAGTCCTCACCAGTCCCAAACTGGTTCACTTGACTCCACCCTTATAAATCAAATTATTACAGGCGGAGGCGTATCACATTCACTTAGCCTACCAGAGAGATGAGCACCCCCCCCCTTTTTATGGAAAACCATAGGAGTCATACTGCACATATCCGCTGAGTGGCTTTCCAAAGCCTCCCTACACACACCGCAATGCGCTTTGTCCATTGTGCTGACGCAGCGCAGAAGGGATACAGATTTTTTTGGGCACCAATCTGTCGCTCAATCATTTGAACTTTTTTGCTAATTTTAGTCAGAAGTTTACATACACTTAGGTTGGGGTCAATAAAACTCTTCTTTCAACCACTCCACAAATTTCTTGTTAACAAACTATAGTCTTGGCAAGTCAGCCAGGACATCTACTTTGTGCATGACACAAGTAATTTTTCCAACAAGTGTTTACACACAGATTATTTCACTTATAATTCACTGTATCACAAATCCAGTGGGTCAGAAGTTTACATACACTAAGTTGATTGTGCCTATTTCTGGAAAATTCCAGAAAATTATGTCATGGCTTTAGAAGCTTCTGATAGGCTAATTGACATCATTTGAGTCAATTGGATGTGTACCTGTGGATGTATTTCAAGGCCTACCTTCAAACTCAGTGCCTCTTTGCTTGACATCATGGGAAAATCAAAAGAAATCTGCCAAGACCTCAGAAAAAAATGTGTAGACCTCCACAAGTCTGGTTCATCCTTGGGAGCAATTTCCAAACAACTGAAGGTACCATGTTCATCTGTACAAACAATAGTACGCAAGTATAAACACCATGGGACCACAAAGCCATCATACCGCTCAGGAAGAAGATGCGTTCTGTCTCCTAGAGATTAACGTACTTTGTTGCAAAAAGTGCAAATCAATCCCAGAACAACAGCGAACCATAGTAAAACGTTCTCAGAACCTCACACAAGTCTTGCAGTTCCCAGAACAGGCAATATGTTAACTTCCATATTCAGAACGTTTATAAAACGTTCTGTTTTAACGGTCAGGAAACTTATGGCTTCGTTCCCAGAACCAATGGGAAACCAAACATTTACTTTTCCACAACTTCTAAGGAACCAAATGTGCTAGCTGGATATAGAGCACAGGTCAAAAGTAGTGTACTATATAAAGGTAATAGGTTGCTATTTAGGATGCAAGGGCTTCCAAACTGCAAGGGGCTTGTCAGGAGGAAGCAGTGTTGGAGGATGTGTGGAGGAAGTTCAGCGCTATCCAAGGTCATCTACTATATATCCGTAGCCAGATTTAAGAGGAGTTGGAGAAACCTGGGGCTGTCTCTATACTCTCCTACCTCCACATTTGGGTTAATCTAATGACATTCCTCTCATTTATCTTAAGGTAAAGCATACAATGCAATGGATAACGACTGCAAGGGATAGCACTAAAATAAAATAAACTGTTACCTTAGGCAACAGCAGAATTGTGCTTCATGTATGAAGCATATTTTTTTGTGGATTTGTGAATGTCAGCAATTCTCCAACCCACTGTGCTATTTATTCACATGGTATTTTACTGCTTCCAAGGGCCCATAGATGATCTGGTCAAAAGTAGTGCACTATATAGGCAATAGGGTGCGTTTTGGACACACTACGTTTTTTCTTTTCTATGGCCATCATACAGCCAGAAACCGAGGACTGTGGTAACATTTTATTTGGATAGTCCATCTATGGACTATCTACAGACTATTAGTAACATTTCAACTAACTATCTACTAACCCTAACCCTAAACCTAAAATTAACCCTAGCCCTAACCTTAACCCGTACCCGGCTCCACGAGGGGGCTAAAGGGGGCGTAGCCTCCTCAGTTTTGTGTTATGTTCCTAAGGTTGAAGTCGGAAGTTTACATACACCTTAGCCAAATACATTTAAACCCATTTTTTTCACAATTCCTTACATTTAATCCTAGTAAACATTCCCTGTCTTAGGTCAGTTAGGATCACCACTTTATTTTAAGAATGTGAAATGTCAGAATAATAGTAGAGAGAAGGATTTATTTCAGCTTGTATTTCTTTCATCACATTCCCAGTGGGTCAGAAGTTTACATACACTCAATTAGTATTTGGTAGCATTGCCTTTAAATTGTTTAACTTGGGCCAGACGTTTCGGGTTGCCTTTCACAAGCTTCCCACAATAAGTTGGGGGAATTTTGACCCATTCCTGACAGAGCTGGTGTAACTGGGTCAGGTTTGTAGGCCTCCTTGCTCGCACACACTTTTTCAGTTCTGCCCACACATTTTCTATAGAATTGAGGTCAGGGCTTTGTGATGGCCACTCCAATACCTTGACTTTGTTGTCCTTAAGCCATTTTGCCACAACTTTGGAAGTATGCTTGGGGTCATTGTTCATTTGGAAGACCCAATTGCGACCAAGCTTCCACTTCCTGACTGATGTCTTGAGATGTTGCTTCAATATATCAACATAATTTTTCATCCTCATGATGTCATCTATTTTGTGAAGTGCACCAGTCCCTTCTGCAGCAAAGCACCCCCACAACATGATGCTGCCACCCCCGTGCTTCACAGTTGGGATGTTGTTCTTTGGCTTGCAAGCCTCCCCCTTTTTCCTCCAAACATAATGATGGTCATTATGGTCAAACAGTTATATTTTTGTTTCATCAGACCAGAATACATTTCTCCAAAAAGTACAATCTTTGTCCCCATGTGCAGTTGCAAACCGTAGTCTGGCATTTTTATGGCGGTTTTGGAGCAGTGGCTTCTTCCTTGCTGAGCAGCCTTTCAGGTTATGTCGATACGGGACTCGTTTTACTGTGGATATAGATACTATTGTACCTGTTTCCTCCAGCATCTTCACAAGTTCCTTTGCTGTTGTTCTGGGATTGATTTGCACTTTTCGCACCAAAGTACGTTCATCTCTAGGAGACAGAACGCGTCTCCTTCCTGAGCGGTATGACGGCTGTGTGGTCACATGGTGTTTATACTTGCGTACTATTGTTTGTTCAGATAAACGTGGTACCTTCAGGCATTTGGAAATTCCTCCCAAGGATGAACCAGACTTGTGGAGGTCTACAAATGTTTTTCTGAGGTCTTGGCAGATTTCTTTTGATTTTCCCATGATGTCAAGCAAAGAGGCACTGAGTTTGAAGGTAGGCCTTGAAATACATCCACAGGTACACCTCCAGTTGACTCAAATGATGTCAATTAGCCTATCAGAAGCTTCTAAAGCCATGCCATAATTTTCTGGAATTTTCCAAGCTGTTTAAAGGCACAGTCAACTTAGTGTATGTAAACTTCTGACCCACTGAATTTTGATACAGTGAATTATAAGTGAAATAATCTGTCTGTAAACAATTGTTGGAAAAATGACTTGTGTCAGGCACAAAGTAGACGTTCTAACCGACTTGCCAAAACTATAGTTTGTTAACATGAAATGTGTGGAGTGGTTGAAAAACGAGTTTTAATGACTCCAACCTAACTGTATGTAAACTTCCGACTTCAACTGTATTTCGCTGACTTTTCCATGTACCATCAAGACCGGTTGGCAGCCTTGGGTAAGATGAGGTTGGGAGGGGTGTGTCTCTTTGTTAACAACAGCTGGTGCGTGATCTCTAATGTTAAGGAAGTCTCACATTTCTGCTCGCCTGAGTTAGAATACCTCATGATAATCTGCAGACCTTAATATTTATCAAGAGAGTTTTCATCTATATTTTTAGGAGCTGAAAAATATTAACACATCTATCACCGGCTTCATTAATAAATGCATCAATGACGTCACCCCCACAGTGACCAGATTTACATATCCCAACCAGAAGCCATGAATTACAGGCAACATCAGCTCTGAGCTAAAGGCTAGAGCTACCGCTTTCAAGGAGCAGGATATTAACCCAGACGCTTAAAAGAAATCCTGCTACGACCTCCGACGAACTAAGATCGAATCCTACAATGCCGGATGGACCCTCAGATCTTCAAAAAGTTCTACAGCTGCACCATTGAGAGCATCATGACTGGCTGCATCACCGCTGGGTATGGAAACTGCTTGGAATCTGACCGCAAGGCGCTACAGAGGGTAGTACGTACTGCCCAGTACATCAATGGGGCCGAGCTCCCTGCCATCCAGGACCTCTACACCAGGCGGTGGCAGAGGAAGGCCCTAAAGATTGTCAAAGCCACCCAAGTCATTGACTGTTCTCTCTGCTACCACATGGCAAGCAGTACCGATGCACCAAGTCTGGAACCAACAGTATCCTGAACAGATTCTACCCCCAAGCCATAAGACTACCAAATAGCTGGCCAGATTATCTGCATTGACCCTTTCTGAACTAACTCTTTTGACTCATCACATACGCTGCTGCTACTGTCTTGTTGCCTAATAACTTTACCCCTACCTATACAGCATGTACATCGTTACTCATTGTATATTTATTTATTGTGTAATTATATTTTTCTATTATTTTTCTATTTTTCTCTCTGCATAGTTGGGAAGGGCCCGTGGGCAAGCATTTCACTGTTAGTCTCCACCTGTTGTTTAGGAAGCATATAACAAATACAATTTTATTTTATGTTGAAGTACTGAAATTCCCAAAGAAGAACGTTGTTTCTTAACGTCCTCTGAACTGTTTGAGAACATTCCCAATGTCAAACCAGTTGGAAAACGTTCCTAGAACATGACCAAAATTTAAATGAAATGTAACCATGTTCGAACTTTAGAAAAGTTTTTTTGTGAAAGTTCCTGAAATGTGCTGAACATTTTCCAAAGTCAAGCAACTTTCCTGCACCATTCCCAAGAAAGTTGTGGGAAGGTTGTATGCAAAATAACCATAGGACAACCACTCTCTCACCAAGCTCTAAGAAACATATGAGTCTCAGAACATGATGTGCTTGCTGGGTAGGCTCTGGCCAAAGCGGTGCACTACATAGGGAATAGGTGCCATTTGGGACGTATCCAATGAGTCAGGGGCTTGAAATGCAGCCCATCAACACTGTCTGCTGCCTGGCTGTGTGGCGCGGTGCAGTGCAGTGCGGTGCAGCGGTCACTCATGTGCATTGCTGATAACCCCAGTCCTGATCTGCCATGGTGGAGGCTTCAATCGCTCACCAAGCCCGGCCCAGTCAGTAAGCCCAGAACAAAGGATTACGTTTGCTTATCTACAAAATAGACCAGCCACTCAACATCACAGGAAAAAAGAAGAGAGAAAGAGAGAGAGAGAGAGAAAGAAAGAAAGACTGGGGGAGGGGGGGGGCGGAGAGACAAAGCGTCATCTTGCTAAACCGTAGACAGGCTAATCCAAATAGGAGAAAAATAACCCTTGCCAACTTGTATGGGAAAGATATCTCTGGAGCACAGTAACAGAGATTATGGGAGTCTGCAGGCTCTGATAGAGTCGGTCAACTGAATCAGAGGCAGAAGCATCGCAGAAAGGTGGGGAGTCAAGGGATCATCTCAGCTCATTTTCATTGAGTCTCATTGAGTCATTCACAATCATTGATGCAGTAGTTATTCTTTCCCTTAAATAAAACAGGAGTGGATACTCCTACTAGGTGCTACAGAGACTAATGCTCAAGGACTTCATCTACACATCAGGCTACGCATCAGGCTGAGATGGGAAAGAAAGAAAAAGAGCGAGCGAGAGCAAGAGAGCGAGAGAAAGAGACATGCATACTATAGCTGTTGATAGCATTCTGTGCTGTTAGACAAATAATGATGTTCATTAAACCAGCCAAAATGAGTATCAATGAACTACACTGGTGTGGTTCCCTTAAGTAAACGTATATAAACTTGCGGCTCTGTGTGTATACAGTGTGTAAATTAACTAACAGAATGCATGCTACAGTCTCCATGTATGCATCCCAAATGGTACCCTATTCCCTAGTGCACTACTTTTGACCATAGCCCTATGGGCGCTGGTCAACAGTAGTGCACTAAATAGAGAATAGGGTTCCGTTTGGGAAGCACACACAGTGGAGGACGGTTGTCCCTGAGGTATAGTATAAGCAGGCCTTGTCTGTTCCTAACAATATGTAATTAGTGAGCTGTAAACAAAGTCACCCCCTATCACTGAGCTCCACTCTGACTGTGGGCAGAGGGCCAGGGGCCAGACACACACAGTGGACTCACTGGACTATACACTACAGTGTTTCTCTTTCAGCCAGTCCAGCGTGGCTTTCACTGTGATGTATTCTATCTAGCACAATGCTGTATTACACAGGCTGTGTCCCACATGGCACCCCTATTCCCTATGTAGTGCCTGTCCCATAGGGCTCTGGTCAAAAGTAGTGCACTACAGTACATATCTGTTGATAAACCTCTAGTGGTGTGGGGGCTGTGCTTTGGCAAAGTGGGGGTTATATCCTGCCTGGTTGGCCCTGTCCGGGGGTATTGTCAGACGGGGCCACAGTGTCCCCCGACCCACCCCTGTCTCAGCCTCCAGTATCTATGCTGCAATGGTCAATTCGGGTCAGTCTGTTATATCTGGTGTAATTCTCCTGTCTTATCTGGTGTCCTGTGTGAATTTAAGTATGCTCCCTCAAATTCTCACTCTCCCTCTCTCCCTCCCCTCCCGGAGGACCTCAGCCCTAGGATCATGCCTCAGGACTACCTGGCCTGATGACTCCTGGCTGTCCCCAATCCACCTGGTTGTGCTGCTTCTCCAGTTTAAACTGTTCTGCCTGTGGCTATGGAACCCTGACCTGTTCACTGGATGTGCTACCTGCTGTTTTCGACTCTCTTTCTCTATCGCACCTGCTGTCTCAGCCTCTGAATGCTTGGCTATGAAAAGCCAACTGACACTTACTCCTGAGGTACTGAACTGTTGCACCCTCTACAACCACTGTGATTATTATTTGACCCTGCTGGTCATCTATGAACGTTTGAACATCTTGAAGAACAATCTGGCCTTAATGGCCATGTACTCGTATAATCTCCAGCCGGTACAGCCAGGAGAGGACTGGCCACCCCTCAGAGCCTGGTTCCTCTCTAGGTTTCTTCCTAAGTTCCTGCCTTTCTAGGGAGTTTTTCCTAGCCTCCGTTCTTCTACTTCTGCTTTGCTTGCTGTTTGGGGTTTTAGGCTGGGTTTCTGTATAGCACTTTGTGACATCTGCTGATGTAAAAAGGGCTTTGTAAATACATTTGATTTAAATTTGATTGATAGGGAATAGGGTGCATGGTGTCTGGAAATCCACAACCTCCCCCTCCCAAGATAGCAATTGTTGGGAGTTCCATTGTAAAGGATGCCGTGGTTGATGGCGCAGACTGCTTCCCTGGTGGCAGAGTGCGTGACATCACTTGGGAGCTTTCGGTCATTCTAGACCAAAACCCGGCGCTGCACACTGCGGCAATGGGCTGAGTTGAGACGAGACTTTGAATACCTGAGAGACAGAATATTGGCTAGGGGCAAGCTGATTTTAATTTCTGGCTCTATCCCAACACACGGTTGTGGAATTGATTGCTTCTCCCGGCTACTTGCACTGGACTCTTGAATGAAATCAGGACTATTTCTGAAAAAGCGTTTGATTTTATTGACAATTTCGATATGCTTTGGGAGCAACCGCAGTTTCTAAAAAGGGACGGCCTGCACACGAACAGGAGAGCAACTTAGATGCTGAGTGCTAACATTGAAAAGGTACTAAAAAAGTGATGGGTTATCTTATCAGTCCTTGCCCGAAATAGGTAACCCTCATTTGAGTCCTGTATTAATCCACATCCTCTTCGAGGCATAGACCAAATGGCACAGTTCTAAGCAATCTTATCTATACCGTTTCAAGCCAACCCCATGGCTATTTCATATGGAGGGTTACCTACTGATCACAGCATGTTTGTGTTAAAGACTCCGTCTGATCTGAAATCCTGTAGTTTTGGCCTTGGACTGTTTCATGTAAATGCCAGAACTTTGATTTTGAAAATGGATCATATTGTAATTATTTCTTCTCAAACTAACGTGGCCATTTTGATTATTACTGAGACTTGGTTAAAAAAAAGTCTGTGCCAGACTTTTATGTGTCTTGGATATAATGGATATAATGTTTATAGATCTGACAGAGCTGGCAGAGGTGGGGGTGTCGCCATATTCATTAACAACAATTTGAATGTTGCTGTGTGTATTACCACATCTGTCCTAAACCAACTCGCATCAACCTTTAAACACCCTTAAAAACCTACTCTCTTAGATGTTATTCTAACAAATACCCCTCCAAAGTTTACAGCCAATGGGATATTTGCTAATGAGTTCAGTGACTGTTGTCCAATCGCCTCATAACAGATGTTAAATGATCTAAATCTCGCTCATGTATTATTACAGAGACATTATAGGCATTTTAATGAGCATTTCTTTTTCAACTGGGGCTGAGTGACTGGTGGGTTGCGTCAACTATCACTGACTCGGATCACGCACTTCATTGTTTTATTTCCCTGTATAGCTCTGTTGCAGATAAACATGCGTTGTACAAAAGGCTAAGGATAAAAGGCAAATCTAATCCATGGTTCACGCATGAATTGACTGAGAAATTACAGGAAAGAAATGTAGCTTGGGCTAAGGCTAAGGCTAGACTGACTGATTCTACGTCTGATTGGCAGTCCTTCAGACATTTGAGAAATACATGTCTATCTCTGGTTAGAAAAGCAAAATCAACATATTTAGTGAATTATATATATCGGAGAACGGTGGTAATCCAGCTAATTTCTGGAAATTGGTCAAATCTTTTCAACAAAACTCCAACCCCCTCGTTGCCCCAGCAGGCTTTTACAACCTCTCGTCCCGTACTAGACAAAATGAAAATTTGTAGTGCTTTTAATAATCATTTTGCTTCAGCTGGCCACCTGTATGAAAGGATAGTCTCTTAAATCTCATCTCATTCCACTAGAGGGAGTCCTTTCGTCACCTCAGAATGATGCTCTAACAGACTCACATACTTTATTCTCATTTCAACCATTTGAGGTCTACGATGTATTAAGTGCCTTGCTAAATGGCATGGGCTGCCACTCCGTCCCACTCAAAAACCCATACTTATTTACTTGACAATTCCTACGGGTGTCATCCCTGTGATTTGGAAAGCGGCACATGTCCTCTCCCTACATAAAGGCGGAGATCCTTCTGACTTCGATAATTACCGGCCAATCTCCAAGTAATCTTGCCTAGCCAAGGCACTAGAATCCCTGACCAACTCCCAGCTAAGAACTATTTGAACTGTTCACTCTATTCTAAATACGCACCAGTCTGGTTTTAGACCTGGACATAGCATTGTTTCAGCTACTATGCTTGTTTAAGATGATGTGTTCAAATGCCTAGATCATAAAACACATTGTGCTGCCCGATTTATAGACCATTCCAAGGCATTCAACACCGTTGACCATTTCCCTACTCATTTAAAAACAGCCTGAAACGGGCCTGGACAAGGAGTCTTGCTAATGGCTTGAAGAGCTATCTGACAGACAGGTCGCAATGTGTGCCTTCTGATGGGGTCAAAGTCTAGTTTCCTAGAAATTACAACAACCACCGCTGGGGTTTGTATTGTGACCTGTTCTCTTTAATATTTCTATAAATAATATTGGTCTATGTATTAAATCCTGTTATATTCACAAGTATGCAGACGATGCGGTTATGTATGCCATTGGTTGATGGTTGACCAAGCTATGTTAGAGCTGCAAACCAAACATGTACCTAATGTGGTCAAAACAAAATATATGTGGTTCTCTAATTCATGGAAAAAATGTCTCAGATGGGCTACATATTCACTCATTGGATGGCTTTCTCATCGAGCAAGTTCCCGCCTATAAATACCTGGGCGTTTTGATTAATAAGGATCTAACGTTTAAAAAAGATACTGATGAGCTAGTTAAAAAGTTAAGATTTAAATTGGGTTTATCTTTTAGAAATAGATCTGGTCGCTCCATGAACAGCAGGAAGCAGATTGTGCAGTTAACTTTCCTGCCAGTTTTCGACTATGGTGACACCATTTACCAGAATACAGCAGCCAATACTCTTAAACCATTGCATGCCATTTACTCATCGGATGGGGCCACAGTGTCTCCTGACCCCTCCAGTCTCAGCCTCCAGCATTTATGCTGCAGTAGTTTATGTGTCGGGGGGCTAGGGTCAGTTTGTTATATCTGGAGTACTTCTCCTGTCTTATCCGGTGTCCTGTGTGAATTTAAGTATGCTCTCTCTAATTCTCT
Source organism: Salvelinus alpinus (assembly GCF_045679555.1). NCBI lineage: Eukaryota > Metazoa > Chordata > Actinopteri > Salmoniformes > Salmonidae > Salvelinus > Salvelinus alpinus. The sequence goes on along the minus strand of NC_092105.1, from coordinate 43,465,534 downwards.
CTTTCTCTCTTTCTTTCTCTCTCTCGGAGGACCTGAGCCCTAGGACCATGCCTCAGGACTACCTGGCATGATGACGCCTTGCTGTCCCCAGTCCACCTGGCCGTGCTGCTGCTCCAGTTTCAACTGTTCTGCCTGCGGCTATGGAACCCTGACCTGTTTACCGGACGTGCTACCTGTCCCAGACCTGCTGTTTTCAACTCTCTAGAGACAGCAGGAGCGGTAGAGATACTCTTAATGATCGGCTATGAAAACCCAACTGACATTTACTCCTGAGGTGCTGACTTGCTGCACCCTCGACAACTACTGTGATTATTATTATTTGACCATGCTGGTCATTTATGAACATTTGAACATCTTGGCCATGTTCTGTTATAATCTCCACCCGGCACAGACAATCAGTGTTGAGCTAAACTAAGCGAGCTCAAGTGGGAATGGTCCTGGCTCACCAAAAAAAAAAAGTGTCAAGGGAAGCCAGCTTGGATTTTTGCGTCACTCCTATCAAATCCCATTGAGAGGATACGTCATTGACAGAAAAACTTGAATTGGTGCATCTCGTTGTGTTGTCCTTCGGTGGCTAGCTAGTCAGCTAGCTAAAATTGGTCCATTCCTAAATTAGGGATTGGAGATACGGTTTTGGACTTGTGATTTTACTTCATTCTCTATACTGGCCAATGTTTATAACGGATATTCTAATCCAACCATTAATTCATACATTGTTGTGCCCCTGGCCTGAGAGGATGGAAGTTCAATATGTAGCTAGATGTAGAAGGCTAATGTTAACTAGCTAACGTTGCCCATGAATGGAAGTTAAGCTAGCGAGCAAGCATTTTAGCCAGGTAGCCTAGGACAACAAAAATAAAAGTGTGTACTGTATGACAGAGTGATGACCATTTTGTCAACATGAAAGAGAGGACGTTGGCATTGGCGTTTCTCTACAAGTAGGGTGAGTCAACATGTTTTTCTACATACATGAACGTGCACACACGCACACACACAAACGCACACAGAAATCAGAACCATGGACAGCCACATCATATTTAGCTTATTTTGATTGGACTGGTATCTTTTAGTTGTCCCCGTATTAGACGAAGCATAGGTGATTAGATGATGTTGTTCCCTCCGCAAGGCAATCAAACAAACGAAATGTCAGAATAGGGACAGAGTGGAGTCGCAAATCAATGGCTCAGACACGAGACGTATGTGGCAGAGTCTACAGACAATCACGGACTACAAAAAGAAAATCAGCCACGTCACGGACACCGACGTCTCGCTTCCAGACAAACTAAACACCTTCTTTGCCAGCTTTGTGGATAACACAGTGCCACCGACACGCCCCGCTACCAAGTACTGTGGGCTCTCCTTCTCCGTGGCCGACGTGAGTGAGACATTTAAACGTGTTAACCCTCGCAAGGCTGCCGGCCCAGACGGCATCCCTAGCCGCGTCCTCAGAGCATGCGCAGACCAGCTGGCTGGTGGGTTTACGGACATATTCAATCTCTCCCTATCCCAGGCTGCTTTCCCCACATGTTTCAAGATGGCCACCATTGTTCCTGTACCCTAGAATGCAAAGGTAACTGAACTAAATGACTATGGCCCTGTAGCACTCACTTCTGTCATCATGAAGTGCTTTGAGAGACTAGTCAAGGATCATATCACCTCCACCTTACCTGTCACCCTAGACCCACTGCATTCAGTACTGTAGTACCCTCCAAGCTCATCACTAAGCTTGAGGTCCTGGGTCTCCACCCCACCATGTGCGATTGGGTCCTGGACTTCCTGACGGGCCACCCCCAGGTGGTGAAGGTAGGAACCAACATCTCCACTTCGCTGATTCTCAACACTGGGGCCCCACAAGAGTGCGTGCTCAGCCCCCTCTTGTACTCCCTGTTCATCCATGACTGTGTGGTCATGCACGCCTTCAACTCGATCATCAAGTTTGCAGATGACACAACAGTAGTAGGCTTGATCACCAACAACGACGAGACAACAACAACGCCTATAGGAAGGAGGTAAGGGCACTCGGAGTGTGGTGTCAGGAAAACAACCTCTCACTGAACGTCAACAAAACAAAAGAGAGGATCATGGACTTCAGGAAACAGCAGAGGGAGCACCCCCTATCCACATCGACGGGACAGCAGTGGAGAAGGTGGAAAGTTTTAAGTTCCTCGGTGTACACATCACGGACAAACTGAAATGGTCCACCCACACAGACAGTGTGGTGAAGAAGGTGCAACAACGCCTCTTCAACCTCAGGAGGGTGGAAAAATGTGTCTTGTCACCTAAAATTCTCACAAACTTTTACAGATGCACAATTGAGAGCATCCTGTCGGACTGCATCACCGCCTGGTACGGCTACTGCACCGTCCACAAACGCAGGGCTCTCCAGAGGGTGGTGCGGTCTGTACAACGCATCACCGGGGGAAAACTACCTGCCCTCCAGGACACCTACAGCACCCGATGTCACAGGAAGGCCAAAAAGATCATCAAGGACAACAACCACCCGAGCCACTGCCTGTTCACCCCGCTACCATCCAGAAGACGAGGTCAGTACATGTGCATCAAAGCTGGGACTGAGAGACTGAAAAATAGCTTCTATCTGAAGGCAATCAGACTGTTAAACAGCCATCACTAACACAGAGAAGCTGCTGCTAACATACAGACTTGAAATCATTGGCCACTCTAACAAATCGATCACTAGTCGCTAGTCAATTACTCATCCCATATGTATATAGTGTATTTTATACCATCTATTGCATCTTGCCTATGCCGGTCGGTCATTGCTCATCCATATATTTGTATGTACATATTCCTAATCCATCCCTTTACTTAGATTTGTGTGTATTAGGTAATTGTTGTGGAATTGTGAGATTACTTGTTAGATATTGCTGCACTGTCAGAACTAGAAGCACAAGCATTTCGCTACACTCGCTACAACATCTGCTAACCCTGTGTATGTGACCAATAACATTTGATTTGATTTGGAATAGCGAGGCAGCTCCTGTTTTCTTTGTGATTTGCGGCAACTCTCTGTGGTTCTAAATCAATAGTTGTTTAGTGGTCGAAAATGTTGGAAACATTAACTTGCTTGACCCTGCGAAGGTCATGTAACTGTCTGTTACTGTACATGCAATATGCTTAGTGGACTTCACTGGACAGAGGTTGCTATCCGGGTTTTGTGATAAAACAAAGGTGTGGTTGAATTTATTCTACCACTGTGTCTTCTTATTGTCCCGGCCTTTTGGTCACAAGGCATATGAATCAACAGGTTAGAGAGCAAACAACGCAATTATCACAACACAGGTTGTAATATGGGGAGGGGGGGGGGGGGGGAGGTTTGGCTTCCCCAGTAATTTTACCCATGCACCGCTACTGATTATTAAACAGGTGCACCTTGCTGGGGACAATAGAAGGCCACCCTAAAATGTGAAGTTTTGTCACACAACATAATGCCATAGATGTCTAAAGTTTTGAGGGAGTGTGCCATTGGCATGCTTACTGCAGGAATGTCCACCATAACTGTTGCCAGATAATTTTATGTTAATTTCTCTACCATAAGCCGCCTCCAATGTTGTTTTAGATAATTTGGCAGTACGTCCAACCGGCCTCACAACCGCAGACCACACGTGTATGGTGTTGTTTGGGTGATCGATTTGCTGACGTCACCATTTTCAACAGAGTGCCCCATGGTGACGGTGTTGTTATGGTATGGGCAGGCATAAGCTACAGACAATCAACACAATTACATTTTATCCATGGCAATTTGAATGTAGAGAGATACTGTGAGATTCTGAGTCCCATTGTTGTGCTATTCATCCGCCGCCATCACCCCATGTTTCAGCATGATAATGCACGGTCCCATGTCGCAAGGATCTTTACACAATTCCTGGAAGCTTAAAATCTCCCAGTTCTTCCTTGGCCTACATACTCACCAGACATGTCACCCATTGAGCATGTTTGGGATGCTCTGGATCGACGAGTATGACAGCGTGTTCCAGTTCCCGCCAATATCCAGCAACTTCATTACTTCTTGAAGAAGAGTGGGACAACATTCCACAGGCCACAATCAACGGCCTGATCAACTCTATACAAAGGCGATGTGTCACGCTGTATGAGGCAAATGGTGGTCACACCAGATGTTGACTGGTTTTCTGATCCACATCCCTACCAACAGATGCATATCTCTATCCCAGTCATGTGAAATCCATAGATTAGGACCTAAATAATTTATTTCAATTGACTGATTTCCTTATATGAACTGTAACTCAGTAAAATCTTTGAAATTGTTGCATGTTGCGTTTTATATTTTCGTTGTGTATAGTATGGCTTAAAATGCGTCTCAACCAATGACAAGGCTTGTTTTGACTAACCCGTTGTAGAATGTCACTTAAAAGGTATCAGGAAAGACTACCCAGCCCATGCCTATGGAGGGGCTCTTCCTACCAGATCAGCTGCTTCAATGAATGGGGAGATCCATCGCATTCACTTCTTCTGTGTTTAAGCTGCATCTCAAACGACACCCTATTCCCTAAGTAGTGCACTATATAGGGGATAGGGTGCCATTTGGGATGCAGACACTACAGTAATGTTTGCCTCGATGAGGGAGCAGTGGGGTCGTTATCAGAGTGACAAAGAGGTAGGGAGAGGAGGAGATATGAGAGGAGGGGTGAGAGGGAGAGGAGAGAAGAGGTATTCACCCAAAGGGAGCCATATTGAGAAAGGAGGAAGGTGTGAGAGACGTTGAGTGACTTGACCGAGCAAGCTGATTCGCTCGCTCACTCACTCACACATACCCTATTGAGCACACACACACACACACACACACACACACACACACACACACACACACACACACACACACACACACACACACACACACACACACACACACACACACACACACACTAGCGTGTTATATTACACAGCATTGCTTTTTTAGGCCATTGAATCCATGGTAAAATGTTCCAAGATTATGCCTAGTAATTATTCATGAAGTTTGTGAGGTAAGTGAGGCTTGAGTCAACAGTGCTCCAGTGTCCCTGGTGGATTGGTTCTGCATGGTTTGGCTTTTGGCTGATCAGAGGTCAGATCTTGATTTGGCTCAGAGACTTGGCTCAGTGCTGCTGTTGGAATTATTAGTGTAATGTATGGGGAATAGGGTGGAATTTGGGACACACCCCCAGTCTGTGCAGCTTTCTCTCTCTCTCCGTTCTACAAAATGGCTAATGCAAGGTATACTAACTGTACTTCTGGGCACTTTTCCAAGCAAAAAATATTAGAGGAAAAGTACAGACAACTGTTGACAAATCTCCTCTTTCTTCACGCTGCTCGTTTGAAATATGGATTCCTTTTACAAACCAGAGAGCCAAACAGTGGGATGTAAAGATTTTGCTGCAGTAAAATGCAGTATCATGAACTGTGTTTTCTAAAACGGGTAAAAAAATAAAAATAAAAAAAAGACATTGAGATTGACACCATGGCCTACTAACCCTCGTACTGTTACTAAACTAGAATTGACACAGGCTGAATCCTTTATCTCCATAACTCCCACGACCCTGACAAGAGACTGAAGAGGTGGTGCCCAAACAGATGCCTGAAGATACAGCCTTCCATTTACACGTGTCCTAATCCCTACAGTGCACTACGTTCATGTGTGTGTGCCCGCGCATGCCGACAATTACCTGTTGGACGTCCTGTTGGAACACACAGAGCTGTAGCCTCTGGTGCAGGCGGACCTTGCGGTGCTGCCAGATGCTCTCCAGGCGTCTCTGGTGGTGCAGGACCTCGTGGACCACGTCCAGGATACAGTGGACCGCCTTGGAGTAGTTGGCTGTGGCCGTCAGAGACTCCGAGTTCCCTGGGCTCAGTGGTCTCTGGAGGACATCCAGCAGGGCCTTGCCATCCTGACTGACCTGGTGACAGAGAGGGACATGACATTAGGAGAGTTACTGAAACAGAAATCTTGGTTGGAGGCTTCACGGATTTCTTGTATATTCCATATTCCTTGAATCCAGGAATCGTCCAACTGGGATTTATGGAAAACCTGGGAATTTAGGGAAAGTTTCCGCCCTTTAGCAACTTTGTATCTGCATTAAATAACAAAGATTTGACTGAAAATATGCATATTGAAGCCGGTCATGTCAGTCAAATCTTTGTTTCATTATATGGAAAGAAAAAGCGAAGGAAAATAAGGATTTTTTAATGTCAGTTCCTTTGCTAATCATCTCTCTTCTGATCAAATCCAGTCCTGGCCTGTTCTAGCTGTCCATGTATGATACTAAATCAAGCCGTGCAGAGCTGTAATTTCATTTCCAATGCAAATTACTAAATGATATGCAATTTGGGTGCATGGGGATGGGTATTGTTTTCGTCATCTGTGGCACAATATGGAACAGAAAAGTCAACCCTTTCTTTTTTGGGGTTCAAACCAGAGACGTTTATAGCGACCTTTTCAGAGATGACACCAAAATAAAACAAACAAGCACACAAACCTATCATCACACGGGATCTGCTGTGGGAAGTCAATCTGACTTGGATGGACAGTGGTCCACGTATTACAGGCCATGTGTCACAAGGTGCAAATCAGCTGGATTTAATGTGGTGGGAAAAGGTCCTATTTGATGCAAAACTGTAGGTACAATACATAAACATAGTCGAAGGTAAAAATGGTCCTGATAGAGTTACAGTATGTGTCTGGTCAGGTTTGATTGAAGGACTTACATTTAATTTAAGAGCAATATTTCAAAGCAATGTTCAGCGTACATCCATGTTTAGATTGTTTACGATAATGTTTAGATAACTTATGATGGTCTTTGAAAAACCAAAACCTCATGCCATCCTTGAAAAGATATAAAAGGGTCATTACCACTGTGGGAATTGTCCTTGTGGTGGGATCTTAAACAAACAAAGAATGCCACTATAAACCAGATCTTCAGTTAGTGTACGACTGCTATTCCACTCCTAACGTAACATACAGTTGAAGTCAGAAGTTTACATACACTTAGGTTGGAGTCATTAAAAGTTGTTTTTCAACCACTCCACACAGTTCTTGTTAACAAACTATAGTTTTGGCAAGTCGGTTAGGACGTCTACTTTGTGCATGACACAAGTCATTTTTCCAACAATTGTTTACAGACAGATTATTTCACTTATAATTCACTTTACATTTACATACACACAAGTTGACTGTGCCTTTTAAACAGCTTGGAAAATTACAGAAAATGATGTCATGGCTTTAGAAGCTTCTGATAGGCTAATTGAGTCAATTGGAGGTGTACCTGTGGATGTATTTCAAGGCTTACCTTCAAACTCAGTGCCTCTTTGCTTGACATCATGGGAAAATCAAAAGAAATCTGCCAAGACCTCAGAAAAAAAATTGTAGACAGCCACAAGTCTGGTTCATCCTTGGGAGCAATTTCCAAAGGCATGAAGGTACCACATTCATCTGTACAAACAATAGTACGCAAGTATAAACACCATGTGACTACGCAGCCGTCATACCGCTCAGGAAGGAGACGATTTCTGTCTCCTAGAGATGAACGTACTTTGGTGCGAAAAGTGCAAATCAATCCCAGAACAACAGCAAAGGACCTTGTGAAGATGCTGGAAGAAACAGGTACAAAAGTATCTATAGCCACAGTAAAACGAGTCCTATATTGACATAACCTGAAAGGCTGCTCAACAAGGAAGAAGACACTGCTCCAAAACCGCCATAAAAAAGCCAGACTACGGTTTGCAACTCCACATGGGGACAAAGATCGTACTTTTTGGAGAAATGTCCTCTGGTCTGATGAAACAAAAATAGAACTGTTTGGCCATAATGACCATCGTTATGTTTGGAGGAAAAAGGGGGATGCTTGCAAGCCGAAGAATACCATCCCAACCGTGCTTTGCTGTGGTGCACTGCGGTGCACTTCACAAAATAGATGGCATCATGATGATGGGAAATTCTGTGGATATATTGAAGCAACATCTCAAAACATCAGTCAGGAAGTTAAAGCTTGGTCGCAAATGGGTCTTCCAAATGGACAATGACCCCAAGCATACTTCCAAAGTTGTAGCAAAATGGCTTAAGGACAACAAAGTCAAGGTATTGGAGTGGCCATCACAAAGCCCTGACCTCAATCTCATAGAACATTTGTGAGCAGAACTGAAAAGGCGTGTGCGAGCAAGGAGGCCTACAAACCTGACTCAGTTACACCAGCTCTGTCAAGAGGAATGGGACAAAATGCCCCCAACTTATTGTGGGAAGCTTGTGGAAGGCTACCCGAAACGTTTGACCCAAGTTCAACAATTTAAAGGCAATGCTACCCAAATACTAATTGAGTGTATGTAAACTTCTGACCCACTGGGAATGTGGGTCAAGCTGAAATAAATCATTCTCTCTACTATTATTCTGACATTTCACATTCTTAAAATAAAGTGGTGATCCTAACTGACCTAAGACAGGGACTTTTTACTCTGATTAAATGTCAGTAATAGTGGAAAAACTGAGTGTAAATGTATTTGGCTAAGGCGTTTGTAAACTTCCGACTTCAATTGTATCATATTAAATGGAGGGACACCAAAACATCCCAAATCATACAAATGGCCTTGAGACCAGGTTGCACTATCAACCAGTGTTGAGTTAGTGCTGTAGCTGAGTCAGTGTTGCGAGGGTGTCTCACCTCGGTGTAGGCCTGGGTCACCTGTTCATAGAGGGTCTGGTGGTGGTGGATGGCCAGCTCCAGGTCCTGCATCTCCGAGGGCAGCCCCCCTTCACTGCATATCTTGCACCAGGCCTCCACCCCAGCCAGGAACTGCATGGACACAGGCCAGGAGACATATTCACACAACAGAACAGAGACAAATAGACCAATCAACAGAGCAATGTGAGTCATTTCGTAGACAGAGACGGGAAGAGAGAAGGCAGGGAGGAAGGCAGACCAGGGGGGAGGCAGGGAGGGAGGCAGGGAGGGAGGCAGGGAGGAAGGACGGTATGGAGGCAGACAAGGCATCTTTACAAGAGGCTGAGGTAACCCTGGATCATTGGCTAAGTGCTTTCTGACAGGCAGCAGTACCCTCCCCCCCTGTGCACACCTGAAGCCCCAAACACTCAGCATCATTTATCGCCCTCCAGGTTCCCTTGGAGAGTTCATCAATGAGCTTGACGCCCTGATAAGTTCCTTTCCTGAGGATGGCTCACCTCTCACAGTTCTGGGTGACTTTAACCTCCCCACGTCTACCTTTGACTCATTCCTCTCTGCCTCCTTCTTTCCACTCCTCTCCTCTTTTGACCTCACCCTCTCACCTTCCCCCCCTACTCACAAGGCAGGCAATACGCTTGACCTCATCTTTACTAGATGCTGTTCTTCCACTAATCTCATTGCAACTCCCCTCCAAGTCTCCGACCACTACCTTGTATCCTTTTCCCTCTCGCTCTCATCCAACACTTCCCACACTGCCCCTACTCGGATGGTATCGCGCCGTCCCAACCTTCGCTCTCTCTCCCCCGCTACTCTCTCCTCTTCCATCCTATCATCTCTTCCCTCTGCTCAAACCTTCTCCAACCTATCTCCTGATTCTGCCTCCTCAACCCTCCTCTCCTCCCTTTCTGCATCCTTTGACTCTCTATGTCCCCTATCCTCCAGGCCGGCTCGGTCCTCCCCTCCTGCTCCGTGGCTCGACGACTCATTGCGAGCTCACAGAACAGGGCTCCGGGCAGCCGAGCGGAAATGGAGGAAAACTCGCCTCCCTGCGGACCTGGCATCCTTTCACTCCCTCCTCTCTACATTCTCCTCTTCTGTCTCTGCTGCTAAAGCCAATTTCTACCACTCTAAATTCCAAGCATCTGCCTCTAACCCTAGGAAGCTCTTTGCCACCTTCTCCTCCCTCCTGAATCCTCCTCCCCCTCCTCCCCCCTCCTCCCTCTCTGCTGATGACTTCGTCAACCATTTTGAAAAGAAGGTCGACGACATCCGATCCTCGTTTGCTAAGTCAAACGACACCGCTGGTTCTGCTCACACTGCCCTACCCTGTGCTTTGACCTCTTTCTCCCCTCTCTCTCCAGATGAAATCTCGCGTCTTGTGACGGCCGGCCGCCCAACAACCTGCCCGCTTGACCCTATCCCCTCCTCTCTTCTCCAGACCATTTCCGGAGACCTTCTCCCTTACCTCACCTCGCTCATCAACTCATCCTTGACCGCTGGCTACGTCCCTTCCGTCTTCAAGAGAGCGAGAGTTGCACCCCTTCTGAAAAAACCTACACTCGATCCCTCCGATGTCAACAACTACAGACCAGTATCCCTTCTTTCTTTTCTCTCCAAAACTCTTGAACGTGCCGTCCTTGGCCAGCTCTCCTGCTATCTCTCTCAGAATGACCTTCTTGATCCAAATCAGTCAGGTTTCAAGACTAGTCATTCAACTGAGACTGCTCTTCTCTGTGTCACGGAGGCGCTCCGCACTGCTAAAGCTAACTCTCTCTCCTCTGCTCTCATCCTTCTAGACCTATCGGCTGCCTTTGATACTGTGAACCATCAGATCCTCCTCTCCACCCTCTCCGAGCTGGGCATCTCCGGCGCGGCCCACGCTTGGATTGCGTCCTACCTGACAGGTCGCTCCTACCAGGTGGCGTGGCGAGAATCTGTCTCCGCACCACGTGCTCTCACCACTGGTGTCCCCCAGGGCTCTGTTCTAGGCCCTCTCCTATTCTCGCTATACACCAAGTCACTTGGCTCTGTCATATCCTCACATGGTCTCTCCTATCATTGCTATGCAGACGACACACAATTAATCTTCTCCTTTCCCCCCTCTGATAACCAGGTGGTGAATCGCATCTCTGCATGTCTGGCAGATATATCAGTGTGGATGACGGATCACCACCTCAAGCTGAACCTCGGCAAGACGGAGCTGCTCTTCCTCCCGGGGAAGGACTGCCCGTTCCATGATCTCGCCATCACGGTTGACAACTCCATTGTGTCCTCCTCCCAGAGTGCTAAGAACCTTGGCGTGATCCTGGACAACACCCTGTCGTTCTCAACTAACATCAAGGCGGTGACCCGTTCCTGTAGGTTCATGCTCTACAACATTCGCAGAGTACGACCCTGCCTCACGCAGGAAGCGGCGCAGGTCCTAATCCAGGCACTTGTCATCTCCCGTCTGGATTACTGCAACTCGCTGTTGGCTGGGCTCCCTGCCTGTGCCATTAAACCCCTACAACTCATCCAGAACGCCGCAGCCCGTCTGGTGTTCAACTTTCCCAAGTTCTCTCACGTCACCCCGCTCCTCCGCTCTCTCCACTGGCTTCCAGTTGAAGCTCGCATCCGCTACAAGACCATGGTGCTTGCCTACGGAGCTGTGAGGGGAACGGCACCTCCGTACCTTCAGGCTCTGATCAGGCCCTACACCCAAACAAGGGCACTGCGTTCATCCACCTCTGGCCTGCTCGCCTCCCTACCTCTGAGGAAGTACAGTTCCCGCTCAGCCCAGTCAAAACTGTTCGCTGCTCTGGCACCCCAATGGTGGAACAAACTCCCTCACGACGCCAGGTCAGCGGAGTCAATCACCACCTTCCGGAGACACCTGAAACCCCACCTCTTTAAGGAATACCTAGGATAGGATAAAGTAATCCTTCTAACCCCCCCCCCCTTAAAAGAGTTAGATGCACTATTGTAAAGTGGTTGTTCCACTGGATATCATAAGGTGAATGCACCAATTTGTAAGTCGCTCTGGATAAGAGCGTCTGCTAAATGACTTAAATGTAAATCATAGTAGCTGCTGCCAAGGCAACGCAGGTCTATCTTAACTACCTCTACACAGCAACAGGCAGCAGCCGACATTCCAATCTCTCTCAGATGGCCTGTGGGCTGAAGTCTGACTTCAGGGATGGTGATATCTTGAGATTTCATGCAAATCTCCCTTTCACATCAATACGTGCTTTACACAAAGGTCTGAGTTACGTGCTCAGACTTCAAGTTAGGATTCAGAAATTATTCAGACCCCTTGACTTTTACCACATTTTGTGGTGTTATCGCCTGAATTTAAATGTTATTAAATGTAGATTTGTCTGACAATGGCTTACACACAATACCACATAATGTCCAAGTGGAATTATATGTTTCGAAATGTTTTGAAATGAATAAAAATGAAAAGCTGTAATGTCTTGAGTCAATAAGTATTCAACCCCTTTGTTATGGCAAGCCTAAATAAATTCAGGAGTAAACATTTGCTTAACAAGTCAAATAATAAGTTGCATGGACTCACTCTGTGTGCAATAATAGTGTTTAACATGATTTTTTAATGACTACCTCGTCTCTCTACAACACACATACAATTATCTGTAAGGTCCCTCAGTTGAGCAGTGAATTTCAAACACAGATTCAACCACAAAGACCAGTGCGGTTTTATAATGCCTCGCAAAGAAGGGCACCTATTGGTAGATGGGTAAAAAAAAAGCAGACAATGAATATCCCTTTGAGCATGGTGAAGTTATTAATTACACTTTGGATGGTGCATCAATACACCCAATCACTACAAAGATACAGGCGTCCTTCCTAACCTATTTGCCTTAGAGGAAGGAAACCGCTCAGGGATTTCACCGTGAGGCTAATGGTGACTTTAAAACAGTTACAGAGTTTAATGGCTGTGATAGGAGAAAACGGAGGATGGAACAACAACTGTGTTACTCCACAATACTAAACTAATTGACAGAGTGAAAAGAAGGAATCCTGTACATAATAAAAATATTTCGAAACATGCATCCTGTTTGCAACAAGGCACTAAAGTAATACTGTAAAAAAAAAAATTGGTCCTGAATACAAAGTGTTGTGTTTGGAGAGAATCCACTACAACACATTACTGAGTACCACTCTCCATATGTTCAAGCATAGTGGTGGCTGCATGATGTTATGGGTATGCTTGTATTCGTTAAGGACCGGGGAGTTTTTCTGGATTAAAAAAAATATGGAATGGAGCTAAACACAGGCAAAATGCTAGGAAAACTTGGTTCAGTCTGCATTCCACCACACTGGGAGATTAATTCACCTTTCAGCAGGACAATAACCTGAAACACAAGGCCAAATCTACACTGGAGTCGCTTACCAAGTAGACAGTGAATGTACCTGAGTGGCCGAGTTACAGTTTGGACTTAAATCTGCTTGAAAATCTATGGCAAGACTCGAAAATGGTTGCCTACCAATGATCAACAACCAATTTGACAGAGCTTGAAGAATGTTGAATGTTGTACATGCCAGGTGGCCGAAGCTCTCTGAGCCTTAACCAGAAAGACTCACAGCTGTAATCGCTGCCAAAGGTGATTCTAACATGTATTGACTCAGATATTTCTGTATTTCATTTTCAATACCTTTGCAAAAATGTTTAAAAACATGTTTCACTTTGTCATTATGGTGTATTGTGTGTAGATGGGTAAGGGGGAAATCTATTTCATTTTAAAAAAAATTCAGGCTGTAACACAACATAATGTGCAATACTTTCTGAAGGCACTGTGACAGAGTGACAACAGCAAGGGGTTTCAGCCTACTGTCACCGTACCTGTTCCGACTTCTGGTGGAAGACGGCCGACATGGCCAGGATGGTGCTGCGTTCGTCCAGGGCGGCGGCGAAGCTCTTCCACTCCTGGTCCAGCTGGGCCGAGATCTGTTTGATCTGCTGCGAGGCGTAGTGGCCCGCCTCCGACAGCCGGGTCGCCACCGACATGATCCGGTTGATGTTCACATAGGCGTTCTGCACAGAGGGGAGGGACACACGTGAAGAAGATATTATATAGTATGGGGAAAGATTCTGGGTTTATTTAATTCAATTTAAGATAAAACAGTATTTGATTTAATTCAGGATATATTGACATTTATTAACGTAGAACTGACTGAAACAACGTAGACAAACTGTGTAGGGCTTGGTCTCTGTGGCATGTCTAGCTATACCTAGTGGTGTCGTATCACTTGATAGCCAAACACGCAATGATACACCTGAACATGACACAGACATGACACGTGAGCCAGCCCGCCGCGAAGTGATGGTGTAGAGCTTAGCGACAACAAGCGTGACAGAATTCTGCAGCTTTCAGTGAATCTCTCTCTCTCTGGCAGGCCACCCCTGATGTCTCTGACACACACACACACACGTTCTTTACTGCCATCTGGCTCTGTAGTTCCCAAAACCCATCCCCCTTCCTTCCCCACTATGGGAGTCTCATCATCTCTGGCCGCTTTAGGCCCATCCATTTATCAGCTTCACATGATGCACCCACCGTGGGCTTTATTTACCGCTAACCTGATTAGAACTGCTAATGAAGCCATCAAAACGAACAGCTCGTAGGTTTAAAGCAGGGCTTAATGAACTATGCTCAGACATGGTTGCTGCATGCTGAGCACGCTGAGCCAAGACTCACGCTAAAACATAATAACAGTATGAGTCGGGAGTCTGTATGAGCAGAGAGCAGAGAGAGGGATAACGAGAAGGAGCGATAGAGAAAGAGAGAGAGTGGAGGGGAGTGGAGAGAGAGCGGAAGTGGGGAGAGAGAGACAAGGGGGGAGAGAGTGGAGAGCAGAGAGAGAGAGAGTGGAGAAAGAGAGAGAAAGAGAGAGCGAGGTTCTTCAGTGAGAGCCAAAATGCCTCTTTGTGTGTCAGTGGTTTTTGGCCAGTGTGGTTCTGTTCTGTGCCTGTGTCTGTTTACCCCCTCTGACGACTGCTGTGTGCAGCCCAGCCCAGCCCAGCAGCAGGCTGATGGAGACACAGCAGGCTGTGAGGACTGGAGAGGAGGGAGCACACACAGCCACACACAAAGACACACACATGCTGCTGTGAAGGGCCTCCTGTGTGTGTGTCTGCACATCGGTGCCAAACACGAATAACTCAACAGGCCTGCTCCCGAATACACACAGAGCTGGGGATTTGGGGACAGATGATTCTCTCCAATGATTACTGGAGGAGATGGCAGAGGATCTCACCATACTGCCCAGCGTTACTATGCCATTTAAATGTGCATGTGTGCGCATGCCGTGTGAGACTCTTGGTTTGTGTTTCGGTACATAAATAGCTTGATTTCTCATCCAAATAGTATCAGACATGTCTCCAGAGCAAAACTGCAGTAGAGGTCATTGCCTACTGTAAGGTGTATCCCCAATAGGCACCCTATTCCCTATTTAGGCCCATAGGGCTCAAATCAAATCAACCAAATCAAATGCTATTCTTCACACGCTTCGTAAACAACAGGTGTGGACTAAGATGCTTACTTACGGGACCTTCCCACAATGCAAAGAGGAAGAAGATGGGGAAATAATCGAAAAGTAAAACACACGATAACGATAACTATAGACATGGGGTACCGGTAGAGTCGATGTGCAGGGTTACGTGGTAACTGAGGTAGATATGTACATATGTAACTAGCAAGTAAAGGGACCAATCAAAAGTAGCGCACTATATAGGGAATAGGGTGCCGTTTGGGACTTAACCCTGACAGTTATTATAATGGCAGTGTTACTGGTGAGGCTAACCAGAGGAAATAAAATCAACACTGAGGAAGTACCCTGCTGTTACAGCAGAGCGATAATAATCAGAGTATGTGTGTTTATATTTAAAACTCAATTCTGCTCTCCACCGCCAGTGGCCTGTACTATATCAACGATAGCTGTCAACTGGGGGAGTACGTTTTTTTGTTTTTTTACAACCCTCTTGTTTGTAAAATACTAATCCAGTAATTGAAAGGCCTTTTGACCCCATCCTAGAACATGTCTTTCAATAATTAAACTCTTTCTCATACAAAGTGAAATCCCTGAGGCATGACTCAAGGACCATTGACATCATCCATATTATTAGATCCCCCGTCCCCGTGCACCACAGAAAGTCCTCACCAACCATATAGTCCTCACAAACCACAGATAGTCCTCACACACCATATAGTCCTTCTATATTGTGTAGGTCACACACACCACAGTCACACACCATAGACTGTCCTCACATACCACATAGTACCCACAAACCACATCATCCCCAAGCACCATATAGTCCTCACACACCACAGACCGTCCTCACACACCACAGACCGTCCTTACACACCACAGACAGTCCTCACACACCACAGACAGTCCTCACACACCGCTGACAGTTCTTACACACCACTGACAGTCCTCACACACCACAAACAGTCCTCACACACCACAGACCGTCCTTACACACCACAGACAGTCCTCACACACCACTGACAGTTCTCGTTCAAATATTTTTTATTGAACACATACAAGAATGGTGTATCGGTATAAAAGCCAGGTATACAGTTCTTATCTATACATAAAATAGCAGACAGAAACAAAAAGACCCAGGGTTCCGGGTACAAAACAAATATTACAAAACAAGACATACAGAACATGGACAGGTATAAAGAAAGAGGGTAGGTGTCCCCCCTTACCCCTCCCCCCCTTTATCCCTCCCCCCCTTCTTCCCCCCCTTTATCCCTACCCCTTATTACCCTCCCCACTGCTCGGGTGGTGGTGCCAGCACACGCTGACCAAAGGTGGATTAAAATATTACAATTGAGAGTGCGTTAAAAAGTACAAATTCACAGCGCCACATGGTCTAAGTAGTAGAGGAAAGGCTGCCAGATTTGATCAAATGTTGATAATTTATTGTTCAGAATATATCTAATTCTTTCTAAGTGTACAGTGTTTGCCAATTCGCTGAGCCATAATTTGGTAGTGGGCGCTTCCCTCTTTTTCCAAAACAACAAGATTAATTTTTTTGCCGAAATGAGACTGTAAGAGTCACCACTGACAGTTCTTACACACCGCTGACAGTTCTTACACACCACTGACAGTTCTTACACACCACAAACAGTCCTCACACACCACTGACAGTTCTTACACACCGCTGACAGTTCTTACACACCACTGACAGTCCTCACACACCACAAACAGTCCTCACACACCGCTGACAGTTCTTACACACCACTGACAGTCCTCACACACCACAAACAGTCCTCACACACCACAAACAGTCCTCACACACCACAAACAGTCCTCACACACCGCTGACAGTTCTTACACACCACTGACAGTTCTTACACACCACTGACAGTCCTCACACACCACAAACAGTCCTCACACACCACTGACAGACCTCACACACCACAAATAGTCCTCACACACTACTGATAGTTCTCAAACACCACTGACAGTCCTCATTCACCACTGACAGTCCTCACATATCACTGACAGTCCTCACATATCACTGACAGTCCTCACATATCACTGACAGTCCTCACATATCACTGACAGTCCTCACATATAACTGACAGTCCTCACATATCACTGACAGTCCTCACATATCACTGACAGTCCTCACATATCACTGACAGTCCTCACATATCACTGACAGTCCTCACATACCGCTGACCGTCCTCACATATCACTGACAGTCCTCACATATCACTGACAGTCCTCACATATCACTGACAGTCCTCACATATCGCTGACCGTCCTCACATATCACTGACAGTCCTCACATATAACTGACAGTCCTCACATATCACTGACAGTCCTCACATATCACTGACAGTCCTCACATATCACTGACAGTCCTCACATATCGCTGACCGTCCTCACATATCACTGACAGTCCTCACATATCACTGACAGTCCTCACATACCATAGAATTCATGGCAAAGTGATTGTGCTGCGTCTGGAGGTCCACGGCGTGCTGGTAGCTGACTCCGATCTCTGTGTGGCTCTGTAGGAACACTTCCTTATTGTGACTGATCCAGTCAAACATCTATGGTGGGAACACAGAACAAATACATGAGATTGGTTACGTTACTGGTTGGGTTACTAGTCCCGTGTGGCCCAGTTGGTCCTGTGTGGCCCAGCATGGAGCTTGCAACACCAGCATTGTGGTTCCGATTCCTGCTGGGGCCACCCATACACAAATGAAAGCACGCATATAAATGGCACATACTTGGCATAATATATATATATATATTAGACATTCCCATTGATAGTTTAGGACAGCAGACACAATATATTTATTTTTGTTTTTTGTGTGGACTGGATAAAGAGGAAAGATATAGAAGAGGGCTGTACTTGAACCCATGCCTCAGCAGTATATATGTGTTCCAGAGGCAGCGGTCTAGACCACTAGACCACCCTAAGCCACAGCAGAGAAACATTCTAGTCATTACATGATCCTATAGTCCTCTCCTTGGTATTAATAATACACTATTGATCAGATTTAATCAAATGCAGCCATCTCTCTTTAAAATCCCGGACTGCATGCTTGACTATATAATAAAATGATGGTGGCGTGACAAGCGTGATTATTGGGTGACACAGGAACAACTCTCTAGGCCAGCAGCTTCACATCTCCGCTCTAAAGAGCCTGCGACATTAGAACAAACCTATTTAATCAGGTTTGATCGAGCTGTTAATTAAACATTGACGCTGGCGTGACCTCTCGCCGCTGCCTTCCGATGGAAGTCCTTATAAGGGGAATTAGTCGTCCGATGTGTTTGTACTGATGTAACAGATTACAGTGGTGGTGTTTCAATTCTCTCTGTTTTAGAAGCTGTTTGATAAATAATGCTTATATTCATTATTATCGTATTTAAACAACGATGAAATTGCAGTTAAATGTATTCTAATTTATTCAATGAGAAATATTTTTTACAAATAGAATGGGAAAGGCTGAAAAATGCCTAGGAAATAGTGCTCCTCCATATCTTTTGGTTTGTTGCAGATTTCTTTCCCTCAAACTAGGGTTTGATGAAATCGATTTTTATTGTCAAAAGACTTGAAAGACCATATGATTGACAACTTACTTATAAATTCTCCTACTTGTCATGCTTATTAAATCACATCTTGACAGCTTAATCTAATATCTTACAAATCAAATGAAGAGAAGCTGGCTAAAGAATTAATTAGCTCAATGACTGTTAGCTGCTTTTTGGGGGGGGGGGGGGTACAAATTCTGACTCAGAGCAGTAAGTTGATAATGCTGATAAATGACTCCCTATCATATTCACTTGAAGATGAGGAATAGTGGAGAGCTAGTCGGGAAAAGAGAGCGATGATGAGCATTTATCATTTAGTCTACAAATCATTATCCTTAAATTACCAACATCATAAAGCAAAAAATGTACCCTGGAAAAATTCCACATTCCTTGGAAGAAACCAATTGATGGTACGACAGATATTATTTTCTCTACAGGGCATAACCTACAACTCTCCTCACTAAAATCCATTTGAGCCTTTTTGTGAGAAAAAATAATGAATGTTTTGGATCGTCACCGGTGCATGATAGCAGGGGAAGACGACGACGTGGAGCCGAGTCGGCCAGTAATTGTTCATTTTGTATGCGTTTAAAATGGCTATTGCCTATATAGAGTGCTACAAAAGTAGTGCACAAAAGAATTATAGGGCGCCATTTGGGACGCAGCCACAGAGATCACATGAGGTCATTACGGAGGAGGAGAAACAAAAAACACCTGCGCCCTCCCTCCCTCCCTCCCTCCCTCCCTCCCTCCCTCCCTCCCTCCCTCCCTCCCTCCCTCCCTCCCTCCCCTCAGTGAAATGAGGCCTTCTGTCTGTTACTGTTCCCTTTGGTCCTAATCCACACAGATATGAACTGTCTTTACAGGGGTTACACACGGACACGTTCATTTCGACAGCATTGTACAAAAAAAAAGAATAGCCTTATTATGTTCGAGCTTCAAAGGTGTCGCGTAAAACAATGT
This sequence comes from Salvelinus alpinus, assembly GCF_045679555.1. Lineage (NCBI taxonomy): Eukaryota > Metazoa > Chordata > Actinopteri > Salmoniformes > Salmonidae > Salvelinus > Salvelinus alpinus. Next base: position 43,445,822 of record NC_092105.1, on the reverse strand, counting down.
GATTCGCCTTTTGAATCTCTGCTCCGAATACTAACGTACTGGCGTGCAACCACGAACGCTACTATGATTGTCCAAGTGCTTGGTCGGACCAGAATCAAAATAGTCCAATGGGAATCTGAGTTGACAAAATGACCAGTACCTGAATTGCTGAATCTATCATGATTCTGATTAGACTGCGTTGTATAACACGCTGTTAGTAAATCACCATCCGATTGGAGAGGACACAGGGAGGGACATACACTGTACCCGTGCCATGCCTTGATTGGCATTGTCCCCAGGGAAATGAATCATTATCTGGGCCTGTACTAATCAGAGGTCCCATGGGGCTCCACGATCATTAGGGAAGGGACTGACTGCACTTATCCAAATGAAGGCATCTTCGTCATTGTAGGGTTTATTGGGGGGAGTGTTGGCTTGAGGGATTGGAGAGAATATTGCACGGTTATATGGGGATAATATAATTTTTCTTCCTCTCTGTAAACACTAGCTGTGTGGCAGTTCTACTTTAGTTGATTTGTCTGGTTGCCTTGACGAAGCAGGAAATGACTTGGCAATGTAAAATATTGTTTAGAATCATACGATATCATCTTCGTCATCGAAATACTATCACCTTTTCTTAGAGACCCACCTGTGTCTCCCACCTTGCCAGAGTTGTATTGGTCTTAACATGAGGTCATGTGCTGACCGTATATTAAAGTTGATGTTGTGTCATTCCTAATGAGTTTTGGGGTATATGAGGTTTTCCTTTAAAAGCCTGACAGCTTTTCAGAGACCAAAAATAATGACATGTAATTATTACATGTACCTTTGGGTTATTGACATTGTCAAGGGAGATGAGTGCGTAGATGAGAATAAAGTATTTTGTCATCTCTAATACCCACTTAGAAAAATCTCATGACTTGGAAAAGTGGGCAAAATACATGTTTATTCCCCCAAATACCATCTCAGGGAACGATGTACTGAGCCGTTCTGCTTTCATAATATATTATAAAAGCACATATCCTTGTAAAAGCATATTATATCCCATTTAATATGTGTTTCAAATAAATACAAACAAATGGCAGAGTTTTCTATGTATTTAGGCCCTCCATATAAACAGAGAAATGCTACGTCTAAAATGGCACCCTATTCCCTACATAGTGCACTACTTTTGACGTCAAAAATAGTAGACTATATAGGGGACCGGGTGCCATTTGGGGCGCAGCCTGGGCCTCACATCACATCGAGCCCAAAGTTTGTTATTGGTTCCCGTACTGAGGACATTCACGATGCGCCGCTAGGATAAATATTTGAAGACAAGACTCTGGGATATTTATATGCCAAAACCTCTCAATCAGTTTGCAACCTTTTTAATATAAATTCCTTGTCAACGTTTGTCTGCCTTACTATACACAAGGCACATGTGTGGCAATAAGTTTGGTCTTACTAAAACGCCCTGCAAGGTCAAATCAACAAAGTGTCTTTAATGTGATGCGGGTTTATTATTTTTATTCTGTTAGCAGAGGTAATCAGCTGTATCGTGTTGTCTGATCGGTTTCTTTTAATGTTTTTAACAATGCCAAATTTCCATTTATGAACAATAAAGATATTCTATACACACGCACACACACACACACACACACACACACACACACACACACACACACACACACACACACACACACACACACACACACACACACACACACACACACACACACACACACACACACACACACACACACACACACACACACACACGATAACAGACGCACTATACACACATGTACACACGTTGTGTATCGTAGATATGTGATAGTGGTGAAGTAGGGGCCTGAGGACACACAGTGTGTTGTGAAATCTGTGAATGTACTGTAATGTTTTTAAAATGGTATAACTGCTTTAATTTCGCTGGACCCCAGGAAGAGTATTGGCTGCCTTGGCATAATAAATACAAAATACACATACTGTATACACAGATCAACTCAGCTTAACAGTTGTTGATTGTGATTGTTGTTTCTGGCCCCTCTGGGCTTTGGTTACTCACCTTCTCTGCGTCCTGCTCAAAGAGGCGGAGCTGGAAACACTGGTCCAGCTTGAGCTTGCGGACGTGCCACATCTGGTGCAGGTGCTGTCTGGTGGAGTGCAGCTTGTCCAGCAGGCTGGCAATCTTAGGCACCACGCTCTGGAAGTCAGCGCTGCCCGAGATGCAGTTCCTCCCAGAAAACCCGTCACTAGACCGGATACACTGAAGCAGCCTCTGGCCTTCTCTGTCCAGCTCCTCCACAGGAGCCTTCATCACCTTCTTCTTGAGCTGCGTGTGCTCGTCGATGAGGCACCGGGAGCCCTCCACGTCCACCGGGAACTCCTTCTTGGCCAGCAGCTCCTGGAGGTCCTCCAGGCGGGAGAGGAGGTGAACGGCAGAGCCCATGAACTCCTCCAGGGCCACGCGCAGATCCATCCACTCCTCGTGGTTGTACTCCAGAGAGCCCTCAAAGTCGTCCGTCAGCTGGGACGGGTCCACCAACTTAGTCAGGCCCTCCACTGACACCATGCTAGTCTGTCAACAGAACACAATCCAGAGGCTCTCGTTATGTTACCCCAAACCGCATACAAGCCTCATTGGACGCGTCCAAAATAGCACTCTATTCCTTATATGGCAAACAAGGCCCAGGCTCTATGTAGGAAATAGGGTGACATTTGGAACAAAGCCATTCTGTTTCTTATTAGCACTACATGTTCACTGTGGAGGGAAGGAATGAGAGAACCTCACACTACCTAGCATACTACTAATGGCTGACCTCTGTACAGCACTACAGGCAGAGAAGATGGGGAAATCGTGGGGAGGAAAAAATAATTTCTCTCCAGTCCCTCTGAAAACACAGGTCTGTGCTTCCTGCCCGGCTTTAGAGACATGTTAAAATTAGCGACTGTTGTTGAGTATCGCTGATATTCCTGTGATTGATTAGACTTTAAAATAATGTGCTATTCAACTCTGGCTGAAATACGACATCAAAACGACTCGTTTATCGGAATAATCAAAACAGGCATGCTGACTAGAGAAAACGTCTGTACTGAAGAAACATAAAATAGTCCAGGGCAGTAGGTAGACATTCCAACCAAAACAAGGTTATGTTTGCGCCCATGCTGAGCGATGCTGAGCGAGAGGCTTACCTCAAATGTGAACTTGGCACTGCCAAAGTTGGTCTTCTGCTTCTGCCAGAAGTTGTCGGGTTTGATGATCAGCGCCACGCAGATCTCGGCGGGGAAGGCCTCCTGCAGGGTCTTCAGTAGAGGCTTGATCAGGTCCCACTTGGAGCCGCGCATATCAATGATGACCGTGAAGCCTCGCTTGCACACATCCTCACTGGGAGATAGAGGAGATGAAAGGACCATTCGAGAGAGAGGAGAGAGGGATAGTGAGAGAGAAACGGAGAGAGGAGGGGCGAGAAAGAGAGATGAGTGAAAAAGTGACAGGAAAAGAGAGGGAGAGAGAGAGAGAGAGAGAAAGAGAGAGAGAAAAAGAGAGAGAGAGATAACCAACCGCTAGTACCCAGCATTCCCTGTACATCACATCCACTCCCATGGAGCTTGGGTCGAGCTGGGGTGGGCGACGTCACGCCATCCAACACTCTCTACTTACTATCCCTCTGCCAATTTAGACTCCCCTGGACTCTCAGCCAGGCACGGTGCTAAAGCCATTACACCACTGGAACTGTTTAACTGCTGTGACTAAATGACAAGCGCTGTTCAACTGGAGTTGTTTTCAGCTGACGCACTGCTTCTACCTTGGGTGTGGTACGATCCCTCCCGCAATTCTACTTTCTGACAAGCGTGTCATCGACATGAAGCTCGGTCGTTTTAGATTATCATACAAACGATAGCATATGACACACAAACCTCTTCTCTCTTCCTGGGCATGTCCTCTTTAGATGTAACAGGCTTACTTGTTGAGAGTCTTGTTTCAATTTCAACCCCGCAAAATGGAGGGCCCCACTTTTCTAACAGGTTATGAGGCTGTAATGCTATTAACGCTTTATTCTTAGGCCTGATGCTCCGAAGGCACTTCAACGCGATTGGAAGAAGATAAAAATAACCTCTAATTGCTTTGGCCCGCCACATGCCCTCCTCCTCCAGCCTCCCCTACTTCTGCAATTAATATGATCCTCCGCATCGCTTTGTGCTGGAAGACTGGGGACACACAGGAGACAATGCCTGCATCCCAATTGGCTCCCTATTCCCTAGGTAGTGCACTACTTTTGACCAGGGCCCATATGACTCTGGTGAAAAGTAGTGCACTACATAGGGAATAGGGTGCCAATTGAGACATTTGTACCAACAGCAGTCTATTAAGCCCCCTTGTTTCCTGCCATTTTCTCTTCTCAATGGGCCAAGGACAACAGGAAAACAGCCTTGACACAGTCATACACATCCTACTAGTAGAAAAGAGAAGTGATACTGGTTAGATGAATTTCTTCTTTCTATTGAGTAGATGAGGTGCTATGTGAAAACACTACTTTCATTTCCTGGTACTGTAGGCTGAAATGTCAATGGATATGTGGCCCGTGACCTTTGGCTTTGCCACACTGATTGTCAATGAACAGCAGCATTTATCGACTTGCAATGTGTCCTAAATGGAACCCTATTCCATATTTATAGCGCACAATGGGCCCTGGTCAAACGTAGTGCACTACATAGGAAATAGGGTCCCATTTGGAACATAGAGACGTAGACTTGCTCGTTCACTTTCAATTGAGGGAACATGTTGAAGTGGTTAGGACATCATGGTCTCAGTTTGTGGTTTCCCTCGCCCATGCAAGCTCAGCTAATTCCAATGAGCTCAAAACAAAACGGAGACTGTTGCCGAAATATCACAGTAGCTATCACTGCAAACACATATCCAAGCATTATAAATAGAGAGAATGAACATTTCCTGGACGCAGAGAGGGAATTCCAATAAACGGCTGGGGTAGAGGTTGGGGAGTGGGGGATAGGTTGGGTGGATGGTGGTACTGGTGGGACGGATCAATAGCATTGACAGAAAAGGGAAAGGAAGCAACAGGCACTGGGATGCTGTGATCTGGAGCTACAGTATCAAATCACATTTTATTTGTCAGATGCGTCAAATACAACAGGTATATATATATATATAACATTTATTTAACTAGGCAAGTCAGTTAAGAACAAATTATTATTTACAATGACGGACTACTTGTAACAGGCTGACTACACCGCCCCGCGCGTTGCAAAATAAATTTAGAAATCTATATTATTCAGTTATTGCACCCACGCTGCACGCGCACGCCAACGAGCATCTGCGTTGCCAAGCGCTAAAATAGAAGTCAGTTGTATTTGTGACGCAGATCGCGCTGCAAGTCCTGCCTATCCCGTCTCCCCATTGGTTTATAGAAGCAGGTACCCACGTGCCATCTCCTCATTGGTTATAACCACGTGGGTGACTGAAAGACGAACGAGGTCGGTGGCGGTAATGCACCTAATTTATGAAAGTTGCCCATCGCAATATAAAGTCCAGAGAAAAAAAAGCCTAGAAGGAGGAGAGATGATGTGTGGATTAATTGTCGGAGTAGAGGACCTTGTGCATTTATGGTAAAATAACAACTCAATGTTTATATCCCAGGAAAAATTAGTTAGCAACAGCAAGCTAGCTAAAAGACAAATTAGCTAGCAAGTGCAATGCTTTTCGACCTGTCGCCATATTAATGTAATTGGTTCAGAGTTTGTTTTGATATTTTAACCTGCGTGTCGTGATCGCGTTTGGTGTGGGGGGACAAAATACATTTATGCACGATGGCGCACGGGCGCAGCCGGTTTGGGTTCCGTGTGCGGGGCGGTAGTCATTTAGGCAGGTTACCTTCACTTTCTTGGTCACAGGGACTATGGTGGTCTGCTTGAAACATGGAGGTATTAACACAGCTCTTAATACAATTCCTGACGGTCACAGTCACACAACTCACTATGAAACCATTTTCAGCGTCTTTAAAGAAAGCACACACCGACAAAGGTTGACACCGAAAAGTCTGCTTTTATTCAGCCTCTCCGGTGAAAAGAGAGACCGAGAAAGACGTAAAGCTACTTGAGAAAGAGAAACAGAAAACCACAAAAGAGTTTTCTCGCTTTGAGTCTGGAGAGAGGCACTCATTGCTCAACGGTTGACAGCACGGCTCTAGAAGTACGCCATGTGGCCACGCCCGCTTCCTTCTCTCTGCTCTGTAATTACCTTATCCTTTTCCATTCTCGACATGTGTTGGTAATGGTGGTGGATCAGTTGGAGGGGAGTTAGGGGGACTCTCCCTGGCTCTCAGGCCGGGCTGGCTGTTTAAACTCTCATTAAGCAGGTCACACAGAGAGGCTTTGAAGCTGACTTCATAGGTCCACTGCCAGGCCTGATCAATGGCTGAACACACTCAGTGCAGCCCTGTCACTCCGCCTGGCTGACAGCACCCGAAACACACACACACACACACACACAAACCCATGTGCGCACACACACCATACACACTTGCGCACACACATAAGCATACACACGCACAGGCACACATGCACACACACACACGCGCACAAACATTTTCCGCTGCAGTTAACAGCATGGCCACAAGGATCAGCCCGGGGAAATATATGTGTTTAGATTACGCGGGAAAAGCACACACACACACGATGCCACGAACTGAGTGTGAACATTTTCAGCATATTTGTAACCATGGCCCAGGCTCTGACAGATATAAGACCAAGTTAGTGAAACAAATCGGTGCATTCGGAAAGTATTCAGACGCCTTGACTTTTTCCACATTTTGTTACGTGACAGCCTTATTCTAAAATGTATTAAATATATGTTTTTCCTCATCAGTCTACACACAATACCCCATAATGACAAAGCGAAAACAGGTTTTTAGACATTTTTGCAATATGATATGAGACTCGAAATTGAGCTCAGGTGGATCCTGTTTCCATTGATCATCCTTGAGATGTATCTACAACTTGATTGGAGTCCACCTGTGGTAAATTCAATTGATTTGACATGATTTGGAAAGGCACACACCTGTCTATATAAGGTCCCACAGTTGACAGTGCATGTCAGAGCAAAAACCAAGCCATGAGGTCGAAGGAATTGTCCGTAGAGCTCCGAGACAGGATTGTGTCGAGGCACAGATCTGGGGAAGGGTACCAAAACATCTCTGCAGCACTCCACCAAGCAGGCCTTTATTGTAGAGTGGCCAGACGGAAGTTGCTCCTCAGTAAAAGGCATATGACAGCCTGCTTGGAGTTTGCCAAAAGGCACCTAAACAAGATTCTCTGGTCTGATGAAACCAAGACTGAACTCTTTGGCCTGAATGCCAAGCATCACGTCTGGAGGAAACCTGGCACCATCCCTACGGTGAAGCATGGTGGTGGCAGCATCGTGCTGTGGGGATGTTTTTCAGTGGCAGGGACTGGGAGACAGCTCTTGAGGTTCCTTGGAGAACACTTGCCAGATAAAGAACGGCGTGGCATCAGACGTGGCATTCACAGAATTCTAAAAGGTTTGTGAAATGTATGGAAGCCTGTAGATGTGCCCCTTTCATAGCACACAGCAAATAGGCAAATGTTAACTCGTGTTGATTTTTCAGTGTACCATTTCTAATGTTGATTTATGAGTTAAATTAACACTGAAAATAGTTAATTTAAGACTCAATGGTGTAAAACAACCCCAGTGTTTGAACCAAAACCACGACCATCATATAATATTTCCCAGCAGGCTCTGTTGCAGGTAGATTTTATTTATTGTTTATTTCAATATCTATCTTTCTGCATGTACATTAACTTATTCATTCATCTTATGCTACTCAAATATTAATAACATACATTTTTCTGAACTACACTGAACAAATATATAAATGTAAAGTGTTGGTCCCATGTTTCATGAGCTGAAATAAAAGATCCCAGAAATTGTCCATACGCACAAAAAGCTTATTTTTCTTATTTACATGACTGTTAATGAGTAGAGTGCCTCACGTTGGCGGTGGGCTTTTGGTATGGGCAGGCATAAGCTACTGACAACGAACACAATTGCATTTTATCGATGGCAATTGAATGCACAGAAATACCGTGACGAGATCCTGAGGCCTATCTGAAGCTGGAGACTTATATTTCCCTCACTAACTTTAAACATCAGCTATCCGAGCAGCTAACCGATCACTGCAGCTGTACATAGCCCATCTGTAAATAGCCCATCCAATCTACCTACCTCATCCCCACATTGTTTTTATTGACTTTTCTGCTCTTTTGCACACCAGTATCTCTACTTGCACATCATCATCTGCACATCTATCACTCCAGTGTTAATTTGCTAAATTGTAATTACTTCGCTACTTTGGCCTATTTATTGCCTTACCTCCTCACGCCATTTGCACACACTCTATATAGACTTTCTTTTTTCCCCCATTGTGTTATTGACTGTACGCTTGTTTATTCCATGTGTAACTCTGTGTTGTTGTTTGTGTCGCACTGCTTTGCTTTATCTTGTAAATGAGAACTTGTTCTCAACGAACCTACCTTGTTAAATAAAGGTGAAATAAAATTAATTGTGAGGCCCATTTTTTAAGGTATCTGTGACCAACAGATGCATATCTGTATTCCCAGTCATGTGAAATTCATAGATTAGGGCCGAATGAATTTATTTCAATTGATTGATTTCCTCATATGAACTGTAACTCAGTGAAATGCATTTTGCGTTTATAGTTTTGTTCAGTATAATACAATCTGTGACTTGAACTTATTGCACCGTTCCAGTTTAGATGCTTTAGGTAGTCTCATATCTTGGTCTTCCCAACCCTGGCAGTCATTCTGAATGCAGGTTGCTGGTGAATAAATTGTCCAAATGTTGGATTCCAATAACAATTACACATCACTTTGCAAGTCAACATAACATGACTTCAGCATAGCATGACTTACAGGACTGATGGGGCCTGTAAACTATGCCCTCAAAATAAGTCCTTATAAAATATGTAATGTATATAGGCTCTCACTTTGTGAAGCCTGCAGTACTGAAAATGAATGAATGCAACAACCATGTCTCTGTCACTAGCAAACACAGTCATGGGTGGTGCTGGTAACTCCAAAATTCACTCAAAAGGCACCCTGGGAAATATGCAAATACGGCTCAACACTTTATTTGCATAAAATAAGGTGTTGAGTGTGTGTGGTTCTTCAGAGAACCTAAAATGGTTCCCCTATAGCATCGCTCTGAAAAATATTATTTGATTCCAACCTTTATTTTTAAGTGTAGGGAATAGGGTGCATTTTGAGACGCAACCCTAGCGTGCATCGAAGAGAGAAATCCGATCTGCAATGTACAGATAGGTTTAACGTACTAAGGCAGGTAAGGAAACAGAGCAGCTGTTCTAGCAAACTGTCATAAATCATTCCTGCGGCTTTTCTTCGGGGAGTCTCTCTAATGGCCCTCCTGGAAAAACTAAAAAGGCTTGGCGAGAGGGAGAGAGGGAGCCCCCGAAAATCCTGGGCTCACTGTTTACATTAGCCCACTGTAGCCTCAAGGATGGGCTCACAGCCAGATGCTTTCATGAGACTCCACTCCACACTAGTCCATACACTAAATGTGTGAGTCCTAAACGGCACCCTATTCAACATATAGTGCACTACATTTGACCAGAGCCCTATGGGTCTTAGTCAAAAGTAGGGCAGTGGTTCCCTACTCTAGTCCTCGAGTACCCTCAACAGTACACATTTTTATTGTAGCCTCAAACTGTCAACTAATTATCGGGCCCTCAATGAGTTGAATCAGGTGTTTTATGACTGGGGCTACAACAAAAAGGTGTGCTGTTGGAGGTCCTCGAGGACTGGAGTTGGGAACCACTGATGTAGGGAATAGAGTGCTATTTAGGATGCATCATGTGTATACGTACGCTACATTAGCCAAACACAGCCTGAGCAGAGGTGGAAGGGATTGAAAAAAAGACTGAAAGTAACAACTCTATTATGGATGGATTAGTTAATAGTGCAACTGGGTTTGGCTAAGAGGTTGGCTTTCTGAAAGACGTGTGTGTGTGTGTGTGTGTGTGTGTGTATGCGTGTGTGTGTGTGGGGTGCTGTCTGTCTTCCCAGTCTTCCCTCAGACAACAGGTCTAACTCACATACTGTTCCATTAATTCCATTCCAGCCATTACAATGAACCCATCCTCCTATAGCTCCTCCCACCAGCCTCCTCTGTGACAGACAGAAGATGGGCCCTCACGCATATAATTAAATAGAACACTAGATTGGGCATTGGCATCCTAGCAATATGACTAATTAATCCACCACCTTGGTTGGGAAAACTTTCATTCTGATCAAATATGGTCAAATAGTGTATAAAACAATACATTTGTTGATATAAGCCAATCTGCACAGTATATCTGTTAGCTAGTTAGTCAGCTAGTGAATTATAGGATCTCTATGCCCTCACATCTCACAGACCAGAAACAAATAATAAAAAAGTGGAAAATCACATATGGTCCTCTGTCTTCCTATTGAAATGGCTGTTAGTAGTACACTACACGATCAAAAGCACGTGCTCGTCGAACATCTCATTCCAAAATCCTGGGCATTAATATGGAGCTGCTCCCTCCTGTACTGCTATAACAGCCTCCACTCTTCTGGGAAGGCTTTCCACTAGATGTTGGAACATTACTGCGGGGACTTGCTTCCATTCAGCAACAAGAGCATTAGTGAGGTCGGGCACCGATTTTGGGCGATTAGGCCTGGCTCACAGTCGACGTTCCAATTCATCCCAAAGGTGTTCGATGGGGTTGAGGTTAGGGCTCTGTGCAGGCCAGTCAAGTTCTTCCACACCAATCTCAACTAACCATTTCTGTATGGACCTCGATTTGTGCACGGGGGCATTGTCCTGATGAAACAGGAAAGGGCCTTCCCCAAACTGTTTCCACGAAGTTGGACGCACAGAATCGTATAGAATGTCATTGTATGTTGTAGCATTAAAATGTCCCTTCACTGGAACTAAGGGGCCTAGCCCAAACCATGAAAAACAGCCCCAGACCATTATTCCTCCTCCACCAAACTTTACAGTTGGCCCTATGCATTGGGGTAGGTAGCGTTCTCCTGGCATCCACCAAACCCAGATTTGTCCGTCGGACTGCCAGATGGTACAGCATGATTCATCACTCCAGAGAACACGTTCCCACTGCTCCAGAGTCCAATGCGGCGAACTTTACACCACTCCAGTCGACGCTTGGTGATCTTAGACTTTTGTGCATCTCCTCTGCCAAGGAAACCCATTTCATGAAGTTCCCAATGAATAGTTCTTGTGCTGACGTTGCTTCCAGAATCAATTTGGAACTCGGTAGTGAGTGTTGCAACTGAGGACAGATGATTTTTTACACACTACGTGCTTCAGCACTCGGCGGTCCCATTCTATGAGCTTGTGTGGCCTACCACTTAGCGGCTGAGCCGTTGTTGCTCCTAGACGTTTCCACTTCCCAACATCACAACAGCACTTACATTTGACCGGGGCAGCTCTAGCCGGGCAGAAATTTGACAAACTGACTTATTGGAAAGGTGGCATGACGGTGCCACTTTGAAAGTCACTGAGCTCTTCAGTAAGGCCATTCTACTACCAGTGTTTGTCTATGGAGATTGCATGGTTGTGTGCTCGATTTTCTACACCTGTCAGCAACGGGTGTGGCTGAAATAGTCAAATACACTATACTACATACTTTTATCTATATAGTGTATGTAAACTGTATCCATAATTTCCATTAATCTTTCTGTGGGATAATTTTCAAATGTTTCCTATGAGAATTACAAATGTCTACAATATTCTTAGATTGTGTGTGTCGTGCCAAGTGTTCCTTTTGTGATTGTAATTTCTGTGTCGAGAAAAATGTGAAAATGCTCCCACAGAAAGATTTATGGAAATTATAGATACAAATTACATACATCCTTCTGTGGGAGCATTTTCACATTTGTCCTATTAGAATTACAATCACAAAACGAACACTTGGCTCGACACACATCTAAGAATATTCATTCAAATAATGTCTACATTTCATGATATATCGTGCATTTGGAAGGTATTTAGAACCCTTGACTTTTTCCACATTTTGTTACGTTACAGCCTTATTCTAAAATATATATTTTTTTTTTTCCCCCTCATCAATCTACACACAATACCCCATAATGACAAAGCAAAAACAGGTTTTTATAAATGTTTGCAAACACCGTATTTACATAAGTATTCAGACTCTATGAGATTCAAAATTGAGCTCAGGTGCATCCTGTTTCCATTTATCATCCTTGAGATGTTTCTACAACTTGATTGGAGTCCACCTATGGTAAATTAAATTGATTGGTCATGATTCGGGAAAGGCACACACTTGTCTATATAAGGTCCCACAGTTGACAGTGCATGTCAGAGCAAAAAACAAGACATGAGGTCAAAGGAATTGTCCGTAGAGCTTTGAGACAGGATTGTGTCGAGGCACAGATCTGGGGAAGGGTATACAAAAAAGTCTGCATCACTGAAGGTCCCCAAGAACACAGTGGCCTCCATCATTCTTAAATGGAAGAAGTTTGGAACCACCAAGACTCTTCCTAGAGCTGGCCGCCTGGCAAACTGAGCAATCGGAAGAGAAGGGCCTTGGTCAGAGAGGTGACCAAGAACCTGATGGTCACTCTGACAGAGCTCCAGAGTCTCTCTGTGGAGATGGGAGAACCGTCCAGAAGGACAACCATCTCTGCAGCCCTCCACCAATCAGGCCTTTATGGTAAAGTGGCCAGACGGAAGCCACTCCTCAGTAGAAAAGGCACACGAGTTTACCAAAAGGCACCTAAAGGACTTACAGACCATGAGAAACAAGATTCTCTGGTCTGATGAAACCAAGATTGAACTCTTTGGCCTGAATGCCAAGCTCCACGTCTGGAGGAAACATGGCACCATACCTACGGTGATGCACGCTGGTGGCAGCATCATGATGTGGGGATGTTTTTCAGCGGCAGGGACTGGAAGACTAGTCAGGATCGAGGGAAAGATGAACGGTGCAAAGTGCAGAGAAATCCTTGATGAAAACGTGCTACAGAGCACTCAGGACCTCAGACTGGGGCGACGGTTCACCTTCCAACAGGACAACGACCATAAGCACATAGACAAAAAAACGCAGGAGTGGCTTCGGGACAAGTCTCTGAATGTCCTTGAGTGGCCCAGCCAGAGCCCGGACTTGAACCCGATCGAACATCTCTGGAGACCTGAAAATAGCTGTGCAGCGACAATCCCCATCCAACCTGACAGAGCTTGAGAGGACATGCAGAGAAGAATGGGAGAAACTACCCAAATACAGATGTGCTGAGTTTGTAGGGTCATACCCAAGACAAATCGCTGCCAAAGGTGCCTCAACAAAGTACTGAGTAAAGGGTCTGAATACTTATGTAAATGAGAAATGTCTGTTTTTTTTATTTTTTATTAATACATTTGCAAAAATGTGTAAACATGTTTTTGCTTTGTCATCATGGGGTATTTTCTGTAGATTTACGAGAAAAACGACAATTGTTTATCCATTTTAGAATAACGCTGTAACATAACAAAATGTGGAAAAAGTCCTAAGGGGTCTGAATACTTTCCGGAACGCACCGTACACCACGACATGGATGACCATCTTCTTATGACAACAAAACAGAATGGACCGTGTTGAAGTACGCTCTAATGTGTATGCCGTGTGTCAACATGCATGGTGACGGCATGTTTCTCCTGCTAGCCCCATACATTAAGTCATGTTTACATTAGTATGATTAAGAAATGAGTCCAGGGACCGTATGTGTCAAGCGTCTCAGAGTAGGAGTGCTGATCTAGGATCGGGTCCCATCTGTCCATGTAATCTTGCAGGTTGATGTTTATTGTCATGAGTCTTGTCCTGGAGGCAAAACTATGTGATTCCCCTTTAGATATGCCAGCTGCAAAGTCAAAATGGGCTATATTGTAAGAATGTGCTTTTTTGGTCTTAATTTAAAGTTAGGGTTAGCAGTGTGGTTAAGGTTAGGGTTAAGGTTAAGGTTAGGGATAGGTTTAAAATCAGATTTTATGACTTTGTGGCTATGCCAGCTAGTGACCATTCTGCAGAGTTGACACCAGAACAAGATTGAAAAATGCTAAGCTGCTTTAATCGTATTCGATGTGATCTAAAAAGCAAAAAAACGGATCATAAATCAGATACCTCTCCACTGTTCTTACCTGGGCACAGTGGAGAGGTACGTCACCAGCTGCCGCAGCTCCTCGTGTTTTATTCTGTCATGGTTGCTTCTGGCAGGGAAGGTCAGTATGGGGCCACCTCTCTTATCACGACCTCCTGTAGGAACACAGACAGTAGAAATCTCCTTATTTTTGAGAGCCCTATGTCAGAAATAGATAGAGCTTTAAGTGCACATCAGTGTTCTGCTCCAAATGGCACCCTATTCCCTATATAGTGCACTACTTTGACCAGGGCCCATAGGGTACTAAAGCTTCATGCTGCGATTCTCAGTATTCTCTCAAAGTGCCCGTGTACATCAATTACAGTAAGACATGGTATACAACATAATGAGAGTAGAAAGGGTCTATCTTCATGTCTCTTATTTACTAGGTCTTTATCCCAAATGGCACCCTATTTCTTGTACTACTTTTGAGAGCCCATGGTCAAAAGTGGTGCACTATAATAGGGAATATAGTGTCATTTGGGACGCATCCCATGTGTAGAGAGATGACCAGATTGAGGGTGAAGTACATTTGTTTCTCCCTGGTGCTCATGGGACTTCGCAACAGCAAGGGAGACAGGGAGGCAAGGCAGCAACAACGTCCCAGAGGAAGGGCATGGAGGGCCTTATCCAGGTGGGATTTTGTTGGTGACAGATCGTTTTTTGGTAGAACCAACCCCCTCGGATGGCGGCGCTCCCCCGTACCTCCCCCTCCCCTCTCTGACAAACGTCCACCAGTCTTTCATCCTCAAGGGCCACCTGCTCAGCGTGTGTGTGTGTGTGTGTGTGTGTGTGTGTGTGTGTGTGTGTGTGTGTGTGTGTGTGTGTGTGTGTGTGTGTGTGTGTGTGTGTGTGTGTGTGTGTGTGTGTGTGTGTGTGTACCACACACTGGGCCTCGTCACAGAGATAAGGCCAACATTACTCTACTGCTGCCTCTATGTATTTTCGGGAGAAAAAAATGTAGTGTTACTTGCATAACCCCGGTTATATGAAAATATGAGTGAGATGTCTCACTTATGGAATACGCTCTAGCGAACCAATCACACAACATCTGTTGGAGACAGACAGGTCGAGTGGCGAATAAGGTGAGCCCCTTCCCTCCTTATAAGGCGCCACTCGCACGTCCTCTGGTCATTCTCAAGCATGCTTCTCTTCCTTGGGCTCGTGCGAGCAGGGAAATGCGGTGAGACTTTTCACAAATTTTTCTCATAGGTTCTATTTCGAATACTCATTTCAATGTCTCACTTATGGGATATGGCCAACTCCCGTATCGCAGACATGCTCTCCGAAGCCAGGGTAGTCCCAACAGCATCACCCCTCAGAGGCTCTGAGGAAGGTGCAGTGACATCCAGTCGGTAAGACCTCATTAATGTATGAGGGGTGGCCCAACATGCCTCATTGAAAATCTCTTGCAAAGAGATGGCTTTGAACAGTGCCCAAGAGTTAGCCATACCTCTGGTGGAATGAGCCCTCAGACCCTACGGGGGCTATAAATCCTTGCTATTATAAGCCAATATACTGTTATAGCCTATCCAATGGGATAGCCGTTGACGAAAGAGGAGCCCACACTTGCAGGGGGGCACCCAAGGCAAGAAGAGTTATTTCGCCATGCTTTCGTTCTATCCAAGTAGATGCGCAAAGCATGCACTGGACATAAACGGTGGAGACGCTCTTCTGTCGTAGAAGTGAAGGGCGACGGGTGGAAAGCCATGAACTCTTGTAATTGCTGCTGACCTTAGGCATAAAGGCGGGGTTGGGTAACAATGTTACCTTCGGTAACCCCAGGGAAAACTGTAGGCAGTTTCAATTGGGTTGAGGTTGGGTGATTGTGGAGGCTAGGTCATCTGATGCTGCACTCCATCACTCTCCTTATTGGTTAAATAGCCCTTACACAGCCTGAAGGTATGTTTTGGGTCAGTGTGCTTTTGAAAAACAATTGATAGTCCCACTAAGTGCAAACCAGATGGGATGGCGTATCGCTACAGAATGCTGTGGTAGCCATGCTGGTTAAGTGTGCCTTGAATTCTAAATAAATCACTGACAGTGTCACCAGCAAAGCACCCCCACACCATCACACCTCCTCCATGCTTCACGGTGGGAACCACATATCGGAGATCATCCGTTCACCTACTCAAACCAAAGGACAGATTTCCACCGGTCTAATGTCCATTGCTAGTGTTTCTTGGGCCAAGCAAGTCTCTTTTTCTTATTGGTGACCTTTAGTAGTGGTTCATTTGCAGCAATTTGACCATGAAGGCCTGAACAGTTGATGTTGAGATGTGTCTGTTACTTGAACTCTGTGAAGCATTTATTTGGGCTGCAATCTGAGGTGCAGTTGACTCTAATGAACTTATCCTCTGCAGAAGAGGTAACTCTGGGTCTTCCTTTCCTGTGGCTGAACCCATGAGAGCCAGTTTCATCATAGCGCTTGATGGTTTTTGTGACTGCACTTGAAGAAACTTTCAAGGTTCTTGAAAGTTTCCGGATTGACTGACCTTCATGTCTTAAAGTAATGATGGGCTGTTGTTTCTCTTTGCTTATTTGAGTTGTTCTTGCCATAATATGGACTTGGTATTTTACCAAATAGGGCTATCTTCTGTATACCACACTAACTTGTCACAACTGATTTGCTCAAACGCAATAAGAAGGAAAGAAATTCCACAAATTAACTTTTGACAAGGCACACCTGTTAATGTAAATGCATTCCAGGTGACTACCTCATGAAGCTGGTTGAGAGAATGCCAAGAGTGTTCAAAGCTGTCATCAAAGGAAAGGGTGGCTACTTTGAAGAATCTCAAATATAAAACATATTTTGATTTGTTTATCACTTTTTTGGTTACTACATGATTATTTATTTAATGTTAATTCATAGTTTTGATGTCTTCACTATTATTCTACAATGTAGAAAATAGTAAAAAATAAAGAACAACCGTTGAATGAGTTGGTGTGTCCAAACTTTTGACTGGTTCTGTATTTTATTTTACCAGGCAAGTCAGTTAAGAACAAATTCTTATTTTCAATGACGGCCTTCGAACAGTGGGTTAACTGCCTTGTTCAGGGGCAGAACGACATATTTTTACCTTGTCAGCTCGGGGATTCGATCTTGCAGCCTTTCGGTTACTAGTCCAACACTCTAAGCACTAGGCTACCTGCCGCCCCAATATCTGTATCTATTCTCTACAGCTCAAAGAATGCCTTGAGTTAACAACGGCCTTAAGTTTATTAGACTAAATGAGATTCTTTCTATTTTACATGGAGTTGAACTTGTTTTTACAACAGAGTTCTAGTCAGCTCCCGTTCCCCGTCAGCTTTCTTTACCAGCATTTGACCTGTTTACCCTGTTCATTCAGAGATGAGGTAAAAATGATGAAACAAAAGGCAAAAAAATATGTTTTAGTCACACTGGCTGGCTGCAATGAACTAAGAGGGATTCTGGCCAGTAGCATTGTATTAATGAGCATTAAGGTCATGGAAATGTTTATCTCCACTGTCCAAACCTGGGTTTAAACACTATTTTAAATCATTTCAAATGTTGCTGTGCTTGATTGAGCTTGCCTGCCACAATAGAGCCAATAGAACACTTATAGAATTGCAACCCCCACCCATCTGGCCCTGCAGCCACGCTAAAGCAAACACTAAAAGTATTTGAAAGATTTTGAATAGTATTTGAACCCAGGTCTGCCTCTGTACTGTTGAACTCTGTAACGAGAATGTTCTGTACAGTAGAAGTGACCAGGGTGACATCTAAGCTACATCTAAGCTACAGTAAGTTCTAGGGGAGGGGAATGTGATAACGGGTCCTTGTACTGACATCCAGTATGTCCCAAATGGTACCCTATTCCCTATATAGTGCACTCCTTCGACCAGAGCCCATAGGAGTCCCCAGCCTTACATCAACAGTACTGGAAACCAAACCTAACATTCCATGTAGAGGTTGTGATTCAATGTAAGGTATTCTGCTACAACAGCATATCATGGGGTGGCAGGTAGCCTAGGGGTTAGAGTGTTGGGCCAGTGACAGAAAGCTTGCTAGATCGAATCCCAGAGCTGGCAAGGTGTTCCGCCCTTGCGCAAGGCAGTTAACCCCCAACAACCCCCTGCACCACTTTGATTCAGAGGGGTTGGGATAAAGGTTTAAAGAAACATTTTGTTTGATTGCATTCAGTTGTGTGCAACTGACTAGGGATCCCCTTTCCCTTCCATAGAATGAGTGATCTCACCTTTCAGTCTCTGAACAGCCACTATGATCCGTAAGGAATTATTAGCGAAGTTATGACCTGTCCGAACGAATGGCCAATCACATGTCCTGACGTACCCTGTGCTGTTGCTTCATATTAATTAATTGGATCAAATAGACAAAAGGATTCCCTAGTAACTAAACAGAAGCAAAACGGCCAAAACGGGGAGGGACCTACCTGAACTTGTTCAATAAGAAAGAAACTCTCTTTCTCGCACGTCAAAGTTGTTGTTGTTGTGCCGATGGTTAAACGTCTACATGCTTGTCATGTGCTACTAAATCATACTTGTCATGGGAATTTCCTCAGCATTGGTCTGCCATGAACACTGCCGGCCAGAAAAGAAAACCTCTTCATGATTTCCCATAGTGGATTCGTCAAACTGAAGCATCACTGTTGCAACCCAAACAGTACCCAGTAGTGCACTACTTTGGAACAGGGCCGACAGGGCTATGGAATAGGGGACGCGGGCACACACTCACCTGACACAAAGGCCACTTTCTCTTTCAGCACAGGCAGGACATCAGACGCCTTAATCCCATCGTTTCTGAAGGACCCTGGGGAGGAGGAAGAGAGTCAGATCAGGACAAGACTCAGCTAATCAGGACAAGATTCAGCTAATCAGCTTTCATCTCTGTAATCTCACTAAGTGATGTACATTCCTGAAATAAAAGGAACACATAACTGCAGTCTGATGATGATGATAGATAACTCAAAGACAAGCTCGCACTTCTTCTCAATGTTTTTCCCAGACCCTGAACACTTTTTCTTCAAAGTTCTCACAAAGTTTTCTAAGCCAATGACATGTCATTGGAACAGTAATAAATGACGATAAAAGAAAAGAGAACAAACAGAATGGTATGTTACAGTGCTCTATGCTATATTTTGTAGGCCTAGCTGCTTCTTTTTCATCACCTGTAGTCACATACCTGTAATATCGTCGTTAAAGTCCTGCATGGTATGTGAGCATCGAAAATAGGATCATTTGCATTCAAGAGAATGTTTCCCGGATCACAGAGCACCATTTAGGACTATTACAAAGCTATTACCGTAGGTTTCTACTGCTCTTTCCCTCTCATTGACTTCACACTGCGTACAGACTTGGTATTCACAACAGTGCCTGGCCACTTTCCTCTCTTGATCGCACAAAAACACAGGGGGAGAGGCGAGGCAAGGGCATTGATCACAACGCAACAGCAGCACAGCGAGCTGGATGATGAAGAGCGTTCTCCACAGTACACCACAGCGTGATATGGAAAACAACTGATCCCCCCCCCCAGTGTGTTCGCGTTGATGTCTACCAACATCTTATTCAAGTGCGTAACGCTAGTCTTTTGGACGTCAACATTCTAATAAATACTTTTCATATACGCTACTGCAAAAAAAAAGTATAATTTGGTTGTGTTTATGAATGTCTTGGGTAACAGAATACGAAATACAATTTATTTCAAAGAACACAATCGTATTTTCAATAGTTTATGTAACTGTAGGTTACAGTATGTGTACAAATGAAAAAACACTAAAACACCACAATTCAAGTGTTAAAATCCATTAACCCTTAACCCTTATGTTTGAAATCACTAAAATACTACTTGACGTAATTTTCCCCACCATGATCCTTCATCTCCTTTCCTAAGTATGGGTCTCAAACTTCTAAAACAGTTTGTCCTAGAAAAAAGCTTTCTGCACGTGAATGGTGCAACCACGCTGATCGCATAGATATAATTATAATTTCCCTATGATTTTCAGAGGCTGAGCAACACTGATCTGAAGTCAATTTTAAGTCAATTTGACCTTTGACCTTTGACCTTTACCTCTGACAGATGTTATTCTGTCAGTAAAGCTCTATCCACGGTGAGCAAAAGCATCTACGTATATTTTCCCTCAGAGGCCAAGGGACAGTGATCTGGTCTGGTTAAAAATGAGCAAAACATTTCATAAATGTCATAAAATGTCATTTTAGGTGACCAAAAGTATTTGGACAAATTCACAATGTGTTTTAAAGTAGTCAAAAGTTTAATATTTGGTCCCATATTCCTAACACAAAATGATGTTGGATGCATTTGCTGTTTGTTTTGGTTGTGTTTCAGATTATTTTTGGATGCTACCGTGGTTACGGATATTGAATAATGGACTGAGAAAGTTATAGACGAACAAATATCATACCCCCAAAAAATGCTAACCTCCCCTGTTAATATAATGCTGAGAGGTTAGCATGTCTTGGGGTATGATACTTCTGCGTCTTTAACTTTCTCACTCATCATTATTCACGATTCATTCAGGACTATCCGTAATCATGGTAGCATCTCAATTAATGTAGAAGTGTTAAGTAACATATTATATTCTTATTTACAATAAAAGTGACTCCAAAATGACACAATACATTATTTACCATTCATTTCTATTGGGCACAAAATAATCTGAAACTCACCCAAAACAAACAGCAAATGCATCCAACATCATTTTGATGACTATGACGGTGCCACGTTGAAAGTCACTGAGCTCTTCAGTAAGGCCATTCTACTGGCAATGTGTGTCTATGGAGATTGCATGGCTGTGTGCTCAATTTTATACACCTGTCAGCAATGGGTGTGGCTGAAATAGCCGAATCCACTAATTTGAAGGGGTGTCCAAATACTTTTGTATATATAGTGTATCATGACTGATAGGGTTGGAAAGGATTGGAAATTAACACCTGCCACCTGCCAAATGCGGGTAGATTTTTAAGAATGTATATTTCACCAGCCAAGTTAGCGGGTGGTCACGCAGAGCATTTGGGAACATAAACAAAATAAAATTGACAAGAAAGGCTACTAAAGTGTAAATGTGTCCTCCTGTTTCTTCTTACATCGTTATGTTCACATGCTACTACAGTAGGTTGTTTTTCAATGTTAATTTGAGTTTGATGAAACTGTCTGCTGCTAGGAAGACATCGCAGTCTGAGATTTTTTTCATCACAGACAACCCGGTGCCCAAGTTAACACGGTAACGGTCCGTCCCTTAAAGGGCCGACAGGACATTTATCTGACCTAATGATTGTGCTTGATTGAGCATGGATCACTCCCAAACACTTTTATTCACTGACTTTTAGTCATTGTTCTCCTAGATGTATTTGTGTGCTTCTACATTTCTACTTAGGAGCATATCATGTACTTGTTGTAAAAAATGTCAGCGTAGAGCCCTGAAATATAATAATAAATAAGTCCTATCACTCAGCATTTTGTGGCAGGGAAGGAACTTTGTTGACTCTTGATGTTCAGTTGAAAAACTGTTTATTTGTTTTAACTATTGGATCTAAATACTTTAGTTTAACATACATTGGTTAAAAGACGCAGGTCACACAAATGAAATGAAATTAAGCAATATAACCAATAAACTGTACCCCATTACTTCTTACTAGGAACACATTTCTGGTTTTTTAAACATCAGAAAGCATGCTTATCTGTTTTTTTGTTGTTGTGATTTTTGTTGTAATTATTAAAAAAATGGTAAAAAATCTGGTAAAAAATCTGTCTGGTAAAAAAAAGTGGCTGGTAGATTTTTTAAAGTACATTTTTAAGTACATTTCCCACCCTGGTCATGACTACTCATCTCATATGTATATACTGTATTTTATTCTACTGTATTTTAGTCAATGCCACTTCGACATTGCTCATCCTAATATTTATATATTTCTTAATTCCATTCTTTTACTTTTAGATGTGTATATATTGTTGTGAATTGTTAGATATTACTGCACTGTTGGAGCTAGGAACACAAGAATTTCACTACACCTGCAATAACATCTGCTAAATATGTGTATGTGACCAATGACATTTTATTTGATGTCAAGACGTCATTATGAATCTTTCGTGTTGCATGTGCCTTGATTTAGTGACATGGCAACTGTGTTGGAGTTTTGGGCAACCCTTTCCCCACTTTTGTCCCATGTTGGATGAAGACCTAGCTAGGCAGTTAGTAGCGAACACCAGACACAGATGAGAGCGTGTCTATTTAGATGAACAGGGGAAACCTCAAAGTATATTTTCTGACGTGCTTCAGTCAAATTCTGGTACCAGTAGACTAGCTACCTAGCTATGTAAACCACACCACTCTGTGAACACGCCTTCTGCCATGTTGGTTACAAAGTGATACTTATTTAAATTAAGGTAAGAGAATGAGGCGTTACTATTGGCATATAAAAATGATAGATTTTGTCACAAAATCCCTCCTGAATCCAAGTGTTTGACATGGGGGAGGGAACCAGTAACTTTATCAACAAACTTTATCAGTGTAGAAGCAACAGCAATTTTTCATACTTTGATCTGGTTTCATCCAAATATAATCAAATTTCATGAACATGATTGCAAAGATTTTTACTGTGCAGGCTTTTAAGAAGATACATTTTAGAAGAACAGAAATGGCATATTTTGAGTTTCAATAGATTACTACTGTGCATGGAGTGTTGTGCATGGAATCACAGTAATTCTGTCCAGAAGTTAGATTTTAAAATAGAGCTCAAGGGGTCATTTGTAAGAGTTGAATAAGTGATTTAGAAACTGCAGAATATGCTCTTTTTTTTTTTTTTATCCCATTTTCTCCCCAATTTTCATGGTATCCAATCGCTAATAATTACTATCTTGTCTCATCGCTACAACTCCCGTACGAAAGCCATGCGTCCTCCGAAGCACAACCCAACCAAGCCGCACTGCTTCTTAACACAGCGCGCCTCCAACCCGGAAGCCAGCCGCACCAATGTGTCGGAGGAAACACTGTGTACCTGGCCCCCTTGGTTAGCGCACACTGCACCCGGCCCGCCACAGGAGTCGCTGGAGTGCAATGAGACAAGGATATCCCTACCGGCCAAACCCGGACAACGCTATGCCAATTGTGCGTCGCCCCACGGACCTCCCGGTCGCGGCCGGCTGCGACAGAGCCTGGGCGCGAACCCAGAGGCTCTGGTGGCACAGCTAGCACTGCGATGCAGTGCCCTAGACCACTGCGCCACCCAGGAGGCCAGAATATGCTCTTTCTGATACAATATTGACACCGAAATGTCTTACATGCTTGTGACTTTGTAGGACACTTTCCCTGCCTCTGTGTCAATTCCAAGCTGTGCTGTTCATCAGATTCTTCATATACAATTTATCAATTGATAATATTTCTCACCCATCAGACTATTATCAATTTCATCTAGTCTTTAGTCAATTTATTATACATGTGAAATTAGTTTAGATATAGTTTAGGTGTAGTTTCAATGGGCCATCCTCAGCTGCCCAGGCTGACTGCCAGTGAACGACTGGCGGTGAATGAGTGGAGGGGGGGATGACCTCTTAAAACTGCTTATAACCCAAATTCTGTTTGTGATATTAAGATTCTATTAATATTAAGATTCTAACAATGACAGTGTGTTACATGGACTTATTTAGGAAATGTCGTGAGGGGCGTGAGGACAGGGACTTTAAATAATTGTGCAGTCAAAGGGATGCTCTCGGCTCTCCTAGTGTTAAAGGGTCAATACGGGATTCTAAAAACAACAAAGCGGTCACCCCATCACTTTTTGGGGGTAAACAGCTGAGGGATATGGTGGCTGGAGAAATGTAACCAATCTCAAATTCATAGACAGAGCTATGGATGCAAGGACTGACTATCTGTGAGATCAAAATCGACCAAAAATGAATGGAGGCCAGCAAATGATCACTAGGCAAAACAGCCAAGAAAAAGCTCAGTACATTCCAACTCAATATCTGCACAATCTAACCAAAATATGTGGCGGTTTGCCTAGTATAGAGCAGCCAATCAGAGCATAGCATGTGCAACATCAATGACCAAGAAACCCACCCAGCAATGAGTCATACCAAATCAATAAGTATGTACTCGTTTCCTATTGATTCATATTGGATAAGGTGACTTGTCCCCCACATTGTTTGAGCATTGAACAACAAAGCATTGTGATCTATTTCTCTCTCTCTCTCTCCCTGCACGACTCTCAGTTCGTTCAGCTGGTCGACCGTCTGGTGTGTTATGAAACCCTCTCCGCTAGAGTCCCGCATGTCCAAAAGTGACAGGATTCTGAAAACAAAACGCACATGTCCACCATCGCCTGCTGTGGCTATGAGACACAGCCTCTTCACAGAACATGATTTACATGACCACGCATTCCAAAGAATATTCCAGAGTATCCAGAGTAGACCACGCGGAGTGCTATCTCAGCAGTACAGAGATGAAAGCTGAGAAGGAGACAGGATGAATCTGTTTGCCTCCGCTCCCATGGAGTTGACCTGACGTCTTACTGCCTGTTCCTGACATGGGCTGTCAGATGGCTGAGGGCTGGAGCACCAGGCAGGATGGACAGTTTCCCGTTTGTTTCAACTTGACAAAGGCTGATTCCTCTCAGCTTAGTGGAAGACCCTGTCTTGTCCTCCCCCTGTCTATAGCCCAACCCGGTTGAGTGAAGCAGTCTGGCAGGCAGAGGAGGCAGGCAGCCCTCCAATCCCACAGAGCCTTGTAAATACTTCTCTGTCCTGGGATCCAGAGAGAGAAGGAGAGGAGGGAGGGAGGACCCAGCTCTGGATATCAGATTCTCCCTGTTGTCCTCACCTTCTAACCCGGATAACCATAAAAACACCAGAGGCATTCTTCATCCTGACCTGTGGTGCACCGTGAAGACAGAGGAAGTGCACTCCACAGGTACAACCTGTCCATGACACACTACATCTTCACCAGAATGACTATGGAATGAGTCCCAAATGGTACCCCATTGCCTACACTTTTGCAGTGCACTATGTAGGGAACAGGGTGCCATGTGGACAAATCATGAAAAACATTTCTGCAAATACTTCAAACTGCTGTAAAACACATTGTCAAATAAAGCAGTTTAATTATTATTGCTTTCGGCTCTAAAGTCTTAGAAAGAAGTGTGCAGTGACATTACTCGATAACGACGCTTCTAATGGCAAGACGCCACCATCGTTACTTCTCGAAAGGGGACCAAAACATGTGGTAGTGGTCACCGGGGTGTCACAAACATCAGCCGTCTGAAGTTTGGAGCAAATCATTAGGAGAGCTATCCATTGCCTCACTAATCCTGGGCCTGAAAGCTGGGGAGCAGAGGGACCAACAGGACATCAGGACAAGTCCATGACAGAGAGAGGGGGATGGGAGAGAGAGTGGTGGGGGGGGGGGGGGGGGGTGTAAGGATTGAGGGAGCGGGAGGAGGGAGTGTGCCCATCCTCTCCATATGAGACTCAGTTACTGTCTGTTACCATGTGTCCACTCGAGAGGCCCCCTTTCTCTCCAATCTGTTTCTGATACATTTTGAAGGCATTCTTTATGCTTACGGCCTTCACTATGAATGATTGCATTAAAACCTAAAACCGTTCCTCCATAACTACGCATGTTCAGTTTATTGTGGGGAGTAAGTGCCTTCCTCAGAGACAGACAGCAATGATGACTCACTCACTTTAATATATGATGTCAAAGCACCTCCGCAGGGTGGATGAGTTTAGGCACTTTCTCAATTCCCTTTGTGAGTAATTAGGCTACATTTACCTTAAGCACACACCAATATAACTGGAGGAGGAGAGGCAATGAGAGCTTTAAAAAGCAGCATACCTCCTTTAATGGTTCATCGGTCACACAGACCAAGGGCGCGTCCCAAATGGCACCCTATTCTATATTAAAGTGCAATACTTGTCACCAGGGTCCATAGGGCTCTGATCAAAAGTAGTGGACTATGTAGGGCTGTGGGCCCTGTTCAAAAGAAGTGCACTATGTAGGGAATAGGGTGCCATTTGGGTTGTAGCCTACAACTGAACCAAGCTGAGACAGTGGAGGAGCTCAGGGTTGAGATAAGAGCTCAATTTTGTTTGTGCATAGATGGCCTGTAACACTCATTACGAAACACAATAACATATTATTGTTGTCATACAGACAACATTGATCTATAGCTGATGCCATAGAAACACATAATGGGTGTATTCATTAGTGCACACTGTAGCAACATGTTTTGCAACAAAAATGAGAGATTCAGGTAGGTCCCTCCCTGTTTCGGCCTGTTTCATTCCGTTTGGTTACTTGTGAATACACCCAGGTCCAGAATATCAAGGTTACAAATGTCCTCTTCTTTGAGGCTAATATAATTTGGCACATGAATCACTTTGAGCCAATCGTCACTAACATTTGTCTTTTTAATCATTGTCAAATTGGCTTCAATTGAATTTCCTCAAAGTTTTAATTTTCACTTTCTGTCATTGATTATAAAGGCAAAGCACATGATTTTAATCAGAACATTTTTACTGAGGCCAGTACAAAGAAGGCAGAAGGCAAAAACGTTGCAAAAGCAAGAAGAATTCCATTTGGATCCATCTAGGCAAAACCTGTACATGTACACTGACTACTAATCTAACCTAGAGAATCAGGCCTTCCACATGTCTAGCTATTGAGGGGGCCAGGTGTTAAGAGGTACAGTGTTGAAAAATGAAGATGATTAAAATCCACCCATGAATTACAATAACAAATCAACAGATTGACATGCACTGGCAACTCCAATAATGGTTGTTCCACACCGCTCACTTTACTGCAAAAACTCCACAATCTACAAATTATGTTTTAATTGACTACGGCAGTGAACTACTACACCAAACACAGTGTTAGCCTGACAACTGAGACAATGAACAGGGGGGCACACAGACCGTGTATGTGTCCCAAATGGCACCCTATCTCCTATGGGCCCTGGTTAAAGGTAGTGCACTATATAGGGAATAGGGTGCCGTTTGGAACACATCCCTCAGTCAGTATGTCTCTGAGCAGAGCCAGACAGGCTCATTGTCTCCTTGTCGTCTAGCTGCACTGCTGCTTTGTTTCATCTGCCCTCCTCCAGAAACACCCTCTCATTGGCTGAGACGATGGTTTCCCATGGCAACGCATCGACAAAGAAAACCAGGTCAAGCCCCGCCTCCTCCCTCTGAGTTAAAGCATTGAGTTAGAGACTCAGCCTCCTCACAATCACATACCACTGTGAGGATTTTATATTGTCGCTGATAAATGTTATATGGACATGCCCCCCAAAAAAGGGGGGTTTAAGGGGGTCTCGGATCAGACACAGGCCCGGCCCACGACACGACCCAGTCGCTGACGTGAACCCCTGATTGGGTAATGAACAGAGCGCTGCCAGACCAAATTGGTTTGCATTTGGTCCTGGAGGCAGCACACTGTCTAATCCTTTACCCAGAACACACTGGGTTGAAGACAGTAACAATCTCCTAAATACATCCCCATTGATTCCCACTAAAATCACAATTTTTCAATTGCGGTGTTTTCAAACGCTACATTAGGAGACAGGGCAGACACCCTGATGCTCGGAAAAAAAAACTTCGCGTGTGTACAGTATATGTTGAGTGAATGATAGCTAATGTTTCTGAATACTCCATTCTGCAGTTTGCAGTATATCATTCAGAGGTAAATCTTTCAGACATTGCATGTCATACGGGCTGAGAGACATAAGGTTCGCTCAAGATTGAATACCATAAAAACCGGACCAAGTGACCATATGACAAAACCAGATATTATTGTCCCAAGGGAGGCTTTAGAACAAGATCCCTATTAAAGCCAAGAATAGTATAGTACAAGATGGTAAGTAAGAAATCATTGTCGTTTGGACATGCTCTGGCAGCAGCATGTGTGCTTTCTCAAAGCAAAATATTCAGGTCTTGAACTTACAACCAAATGAGAGCCCTACAGTAGGATCAAGGGCAAATCTATTCTTGCGTCTTAAATACTTCACATTCCTAAAACAATGTTGAACGTTCTTTGTTTTGACCAGAGGGATAATAAAATATGACAAGACGGTCAAATGAAACGTTAAGACATCCTTACAAAGCAGAGGCCGTGACAGCGTGTTAACGATCACCGTCATAACATGGTAGAACAAGGCGTATGGGGTCAAATCACATTTTATTTGTCACACGCGTCGAATACACCTTACCGTGAAATGATAACTTACAAGCCCTTGACCAACAATGCAGTTCAATAAATATTTACTAAAGAAACGAAAGTAATAAAATCAAAAAGTAACACAAGAAAATTACATAACAATAACGAGGCTATATACAGGGGGTACCGGTACCGAGACAACGTGCGGGAGTACAGGTTAGTCGAGGTAATTTGTAAAGTGACTATGTGTAGATAAAAAACAACGAGTGGCAACAGTGTAAAAACAAAGGGGGGGGATCTTTGACAATTTTTTGGGCCTTCCTCTGACACTGCCTAGTATACAGGTCCGGGACGGCAGGAAGCTTGGCCACAGTGATGTACTTGGGCGAAAGCAGTAGTCTCTGTAGCGCCTTACGGTCAGATGCCGAGCAGTTTCCATTAGAGGTCGACCGATTATGATTTTTCAACGCCGATACCGATACCGATTATTGGAGGACCCCAAAAAAAGCCGATACCGATTAATCGGCCGATTTTATATATATATATTTATTTTTATATATATAATAATGACAATTACAACAACACTGAATTTAACACTTTTATTTTAACTTAATATAATATATAAATAAAATCTATTTAATCTCATAAATAATGAAACATGTTCAATTTGGTTTAAATAATGCAAAAACACAGTGTTGGAGAAGAAAGTAAAAGTGAAATATGTGCCATGTAAAAAAGCTAACATTTAAGTTCCTTGCTCAGAACATGAGATCATATGAAAGCTGTTGGTTCCTTTCAACATGAGTCTTCAATATTCCCAGTTAAGAAGTTTTAGGTTGTAGTTATTATAGGAATTATAGGACTATTTCTCTCTATACCATTTGTATTTCATATACCTTTGACTATTGGATGTTCTTATAGGCACTATAGTATTGCCAGGCTAATCTCGGGAGTTGATAGGCTTGAAGTCATAAACAGCGCTGTGCTTCAAGCGAAGAGCTGCTGGCAAACGCAGGAAAGTGCTGTTTGAATGAATGCTTACGAGCCTGCTGCTGCCTACCACCACTCAGTCAGACTGCTCTATCAAATATCAAATCATAGACTTAATTATAATATAATAAACACACAGAAATACGAGCCTTAGGCCATTAATATGGTCAAATCCGGAAATTATAATTTCGAAAACAAGACGTTTATTCTTTCAGTGAAATACGGAACCGTTACGTATTTTATCGAACGTCTGGCAACCCTAAGTCTAAATATTGCTGTTACATTGCACAACCTTCAATGCTATGTTATAATTATGTAAAATTCGGGCAAATTAATTATGGTCTTTGTTAGGAAGAAATGGTCTTCACGCAGTTCGCAACGAGCCAGGCGGCCCAAACGGCTGCATATACCCTGACTCTGCTTTCCCTGAACGCAAGATAAGTGACACAATTTCCCTAGTTAATATTGCCTGCTAACATTCATTTCTTTAAACTAAATATGCAGGTTTAAAAAAGATATACTTGTGTATTGATTTTAAGAAAGGCATTTATGTTTATGGTTTGGTACATTAGTGCAACGATGGTGCTTTATTCGCGAATGCGCTTTTGTTAAATTATCACCCGTTTGGCGAAGTAGGCTGTGATTCGATGATAAATGAACAGGCACCACATTGATTATATGCAATATCATCAACCATGTGTAGTTAACTAGTGACTATGTTAAGATTGATTGTTTTTTATAAGATAAGTTTAATGCCAGCTAGCAACTTACCTTGCTGCACTCGCGTAACAGGTGGTCAGCCTGCCATGCAGTCTCCTCGTGGATTGCAATGTAATCAGCCATAATCGGCGTCCAAAAACGCTGATTACTGATTGTTGTTAATCGGTCGACCTCTAGTTTCCATACCCATGGTACATGCCACCTCGACAGTTCAGCTCTGTTGCTATTACTGTAAAACAGTATACCTGTGTCTCAAATGGCACCCTATTCCCTATATAGTGCACTACTTCTTCAAAATGTTCCACTAACAAGGACACAAGTGAGCTGGAGCACATGCATCCAGCAGAAAGTCTCTAAGGATTTGATCAGGGATGCTATTTATGCTGTATCTGTAGCAAGCCAGCCAGCCTGGAACGGAAGCCAATGTCACAGCTGCCAATCCTTCACTGGCTGTCTCACCCCAGGACGCCTAGACCAGGGCCCAGCCTGCCAGACCTTCTCACCCCACCACCCAGAAGAATACCCAGCTAGGCCGCTGCTAACCCCTAACCACCAGCCTCAGAGCCCCAGGAGGCAAAACACTGACACGCTGCCAAGCTAATCCAGACTGAGGAAAAACTGAGAAAAAAAACACTGGTCAACGCCACTAACTATCACTTAACTACAACATCCTAATGTGCTTTTAACAGCCAGACTAACGCACATGCTGACAAGATCAATGCCTTTGAGGTTTTGCTGGTTTCTGCAATACTGCAAGTACTAAATACCAGCCAACATTTACCATTAAGTCCTAATCAAGATAATACAACCTGGCATTAGAGAGAGAAAAATATTGTATGCACCGCTTGGTTGGGTGTTTTTGCAGACTATTGATTGCTTGCTCCTCAGTGGTACAAATGTCTATTAGAAAATGTTCTCTGGGAGAATGAATATGCAGGGTATTATCCTCACGCTGCCATTAATGAATTGTGACGAACCCCATTTGCCGTACAAAACAACGTAACAATGTCAGTGAAATGCTACAATCCCTTTTATCAAGCAGCGTTTATTTTCCTGGAAAGAGCCCGGACTCAAGAAAGAGGCAGAGAGGAGGAGGAGGGAGACTGGGAAAGAAGGAGGGGAAGGGGAGGCGAAGGAGGCGAGGGCTCGCTCTCTGGCATAGGCTGAGCGACGGCGAAGGATAAGCATCTGGTATGAAAACACATTCTGGCTCAGACGAGAAATACATGCAAATGACGGGTCATAACAAATTAAAGGCATGATTACATCTCATAGAACTCAGGCGAAAAAAAGTCCCTGGGGCAGAGAGAGAGAGAGAGAGAGAGAGATAGAGGGAGAGAGAGAGCTGTGTTGGCCCTGGCTGCCCTTTCCCCAGCTCTCTCCCTCCTTCCCTCCAAATCACATAAACTGCTCTCCCCCTTCTCTCTGTCTTTCTCCCTGCCTCTCTTCACTGTGACAGATGGTCGCCATGCCAGAGACCTTGACACACATCTCTGAGGAAGTCAACGATCCATCAACAGGTCTTCGCCCCTCATTTATGCAGAGAAGAGGAGGGGAAACTGACAGGAGATAAACAGAGAGGAGAGGAGGAGTGCAGCAGGGGATGGAGCTGGATGGGAGAGAGGACAGGAAAAAGAGGAAAGGGGGGATGAGGAAATGATCAATGTCCCACCAGGAGGCCCAGTTTTACCCTAGGCTACTGAATCTCAGCACCAGTGTTGGAGGGGAATCGGATACATCGGATCAACACAAAGGAGAACAGGAGAGGAGAGAGGGCCAGCCTCACTAGTGTTGCAAACATCCCCAAAGAGCTCCAACACAACAAAAACATGGCGGGGGGCCATAGACGGAGGGCCTTCCTGCCTCTCCTGTGGTTCTTGACGATATGGAGACATGCTAAAACCCTATGGGTCTCCTCTTCTGGGTCGTCTTCATTATGGCACACTGTAGCAAAATGTTTTGCGACGAAAGATGAAAAATAGTGTTTCTTAGTTTAGTTTTTTTTCTTTGTTTGGTGCCTAAATAAAGTCAACCCTGTTCTGAACCAGCACAATCAATGGTGGATGCTAGACACGTGTGCACTGGCCCGGGTTCTGAAGCTGGAGTAAGCCCCCCCCGATATGGATTACTACTTGAATGGCACCCTATTTCCTATGTAGTGCACTACTTTTGACCAGGGCCTGTAGGGAATAGGGTGCACTATGTAGGTAATAGGGTGCCATTTGGGATGTAGATGAGCACATTGTCTCCCACAGTAAGGAACAAGCGAAAATCTCAGAGTGGGTGCTTATCAACGATCGATTATGCAAAAATGGGAATCGAAATGCAACCTGGTCTTTGGGAAATCGGGCTGGTAATTCATGAAGACAAACTAGCAGTCAATGACAGAGGTGCTGAGGAGTATCAGGAGATTATGTTGTAAATGTGAACATGAATTATGCCCCTATTTCAGATTACTCTGACGTTTTTCTTGCACTGTACCCAATGATTTATGAAAACTTGCTTGGTAGGTCGATGTCCTCATTGTGGTTTTACAGACGTGTTTAATACGTTTTATGTAGACACTTTATTTGAATATTTCTGAAATATATATTGTTATATTTGGTAGCACTTATTTGTTTTCCCTCGACTCCAACCCCATTCGATGCGTGGAACGGATGTGGGTGGGGCTAGGTCTACATAAGGGTGCTAATTTAAAAAATCACAAAAGCTCTGACTACAGCCGTGAGGCCGATACGTAAAGCTTATTAAAGAGCAATAATACTATCAAGAGCAGTGTGTGGGTTTCTTCTTTTTTCTACTTTTTTCCCCCTTAATGAGACGTAAAATAGGCAACGTCTGATAAACAGAGTACCCTATGGGGCCAGAAACAGGAACGGGAACAGACAGATATAGGGGAGGTAATGAAAGCAGGTGACTGAGTCCAGGTGAGTCCAATGAATCGTTGATGCGCGTGACGAGGGAAACAGGTGTGCGTAATGATATGCGTCAGGAGTGCGTAGTGCTGGGTAGCCTGGCGCCCTCGAGCTCCAGGGAGGGAGAGCAGGAGCAGGCGTGACACTATTGACGTTTTGTAGAAAGAAAGATGTGTACAGGCATCATAAAAGTCAATTAGGCAAGGCACACAAAGGAACTGTAACGAACGTCAATTACACTGGGCAAAAATATAAACGCAACATGTAAAGTGTTGGTCCCATGTTTCATGAGCTGAAATAAAAGATCTCAGAAATTGTCCACACTCACAAAAAGCTTATTTCTCTCAAATTTTGCGCACAAATTACTTTACATCCCTGTTAGTGAGCATTTCTCTTTTGGCAAGATAATCCATCCATCTGACAGGAGGGGCATATCAAGAAGCTAATTAAACAGCATGATCATTACACAGGTTGTTCTGGGGACAATAAAAGGACACTCTGAAATGTGCAGTTTTGTCACACAACTCAATGCCACTGATGTCTCAAGTTTTGAAATTGGCATGCTGACTGCAGCTGTTGTCGTTGAATGTTCCTTTCTCTACCATAAACCAATGTAGTTTTAGAGAACTTGGCAGTTCATCCAACTGGCCTCACAACCGCAGACCACGTGTAATTCCTGAGGCCCATTGTGAGGCCGATTTGTTTTACTTATCTGTGATCAACAGATTTTGAATATTTTTTGTGGTGATTAAACAGCTCAGCCATGCAACACCACATCATCAACATTAAGGGACATGGGCAGTTGTGAGGAGGAGGGTTTATTCTCCAGGTCTTTCACCATTTCCCAGTACATCTTGGGGTGAGATCCACAGAAAGAGAACTGCTCCTTAAAGTAATTAACTTTGGCCTTCCGGATAGCGTGAGTGCACATTTTTCTCATTTGCTTGAATGAGAGCCAGTCAGCCTGAGCATGTGTGTGCCGAGCCTTTCGCTATATGTTATTCTTGAGGTGGAGTAACCAGATCACGGTCGAACCAGGGGCTGAACCTGTTTTTTAATTCCAATTTTCTTTACAGGGGCATGTTCGTTAACAATACCACTGAAAATATAAAAAAAGAAGGTCCAGGCGTCTTCGACAGAGGGGATCAAGCTGATTTTATACCAATTTACAGAGGCCAGGCCATGAAGGAAGTCTTGCTAATACATTTGTTTTTAGCAAGCGTGTATGACAAATCAGGACAGGTCGTTTAACTGAGCAGCCATGACAAACACAGGCTTTAAAACGGTGATGCATATCTGTATACCCATTCATGTGAAATCCATAGAATTTATTTCAATTGGCTGATTTCCTTATATGAACTGTAACTCAGTAAAATCTCTGAAATTGTTGCATGTCGTTGCATGCAAACTAAGAATCAGTGCTTTGAGAAATAGTTGGAATTTCTATAATGTCCTATACTGTTAACCATCTACCAAAACACTTTATTCACACATTTTCTTTGTTCCAAATGGCAACCTTGTCCCTATATAGTGCACTACTTTTTACCAGAGACCTTTGGGCTCAGGTCAAAAGTTGTGCACTAAATAGGGACTAGGTTGCCATTGAGGACGAATACTTTGTTGTGGTGAGTCAGGAGGATACCTTGTCGGTAGCCATCATTTCAAAAGCCTTTCCTTCAACCATCCTTCAAAACGAATGCTGCAAACTTCATTTTGAGAAGAGGACTACAGAATATATTTCACCTGAGTAAGCAGCTCCCGCAAAAATCTCCGAAAATTGAGTCAGCCCCAGATAAAAGCGATGCCTAAAAAAGTCCCTTGCCCTCTTTAATCTAGGAAGCTAGACAACGGAGGCTGTCACCCAACTCTAATGAAACAACAGAAAGACTATAAAAGCCAATGTCAGACAAACAGACAGAGGGAACTGAAATGACGCTCTTGCTTCTGACAGACTCTAAACAAGTCACGGGTGGACCAAACACAGCAGACAACCGACACACACAGTACAAAGACACACACAAACACACACATTGATAGGCACACATACACACACAGGAGACAAAGGCAGGGAATTAAAGTCCTTAATCTGCTAAACTCATCTCCATAAATACCAGTCTTGGTTGCTTCTCCAGTGCTGAAACAGCTTGCCAGCATGCCACTTTGATGTGTCCCAAAAACAGATGTTCAGTTGTGAGTCGTCTCATTACTATCCTATCCTACCCTACCACAACCACCACCACAGTCAAACTCACCAATAGGCAATTACCAATAGCCAATCACTGACTGACTCCATCTCTTTCCATCAGACTCGCTCACACACACACGCACACTAACGTCAATACACACACACACACACACGCACACTAACGTCAATACAGTGGGACAGGAGGGCCACACATGATCCAATTAAATCAGGATTTGTCTGATTCCCATAAGAGCCTCCCTCTCCATCTCTGTCCCTGGGAGACTAGCATCACAAACCGTGTTGTACTGTAGCACATGGGCTGGAGGTGATCAAATCTGCCTCCCAAATGGCACCCTATTCCCTATACAGTGCCCTATTTCTGACCAGGGCCCATACAAAAGCAGTGCGCCATAAAGGGAATGAGATCAACAGGTTTCGGACATGACTAACTGGAACCTATTGAGTCGGTACGTGGGGAATTGAGTCCATGTGTCACCAAAGCCATTGGTGTTTTATATGAGCGGAGGAGAAAGCGATTGAGAGGAGAGAAAATGATCATCTGAGAACCAGAGCAAGTCTCCGTTAATGACAATATGAGGTCATACACATGGGCCGCAAATCAAAATGGAGAAGCACTTTAGGCCATTAGCTCTGTGTTAATGGCGTGTCTGCATGTCTGTGTGTGTGTGTGTGTGTGTGTGTGTGTGTGTGTGTGTGCATGGTTTAGTAATGACTGCTGCGGACGCCGGACGCAGTAATGCACCTCTGAGCGCCACAGGGAAAGCCCTGAAATTGGAAATGACCGATGACATTCTCAGACATGGAGCATTGCCCACCCAGTGTTAGCACACACGAAGACAAGTTAGCAGCATGGGTGAATACACATTGTTTACCATGTGCTCCCTCTCATCCACACACACGCATGCATGAACGAATAAACAGACACACACACGAACGCGCACACATGCTGAAACGCACAAACGCTCACACACACACACACACACACTCTCACACAGAGCCATTGTCCGCCGTATTCAAGCCAAGCACGCACAGCTCCTTCAGTGCAGAAACCAAGGGTAATTGTAAAATAATGTGAAAGCACTCAAAAATAACACATGGTTTCAGGCGATCATTTGTTGTTTTGTTGATGTTTGTTTTGAGTTACTCTGGCTTGTCAAAAATTAGCAAAAGTTGTGCTTTTTTAGATGTTTACAGAAGCCTGTGATTATAAATTAAAGGAGAAAGGAATGAATGAAAATGAATGAAACACCACATAAAAATTGAAAAATCCAAGTGTTCCTTTTATGGGGGTTGAATCTTCAAAGCTTCTAAGCTTTCGAGTCCAACGTGCAGAGAGGGATGGTTGGCTACGGCCACATGGTTTCCATATCTCATCATCGGGATGTTGTCGTTCATCACAGCATCTCCAGATGCAGAGCCCTTGTAAGCCTTATTGTTCACTTCCCTTTCTTCATTTTATTTGAACCTTTATTTAACTAGGCAAGTCAGTTAAGAACAAATCCTTATTTACAATGACGGCCTAGGAACAGTGGGTTAACTGCCTTGCTCAGGGGCAGAACGGCAGATTTTTCCCTTGTCAGCTCGGGGATTCGATCTAGCAATCTTGCGGTTACCAGCCCAACGCTCTAACCACTAGGATACCTGCCGCGCCAGTGTTTCCTCAACAGATGGACCACACACATCTTCCAAGCTAACATACATCATATGCAGATTTCAATTCAAGACGAGATACTGACAGAGGTTCTGCAGACTTGTACTTACTCAACAACGCTTCTTAATGTCTTTGCAGCTGATGTTTTTTGGAATATGATAAGGTATCGTAGGCGTTTTTAAGTAGTGTGTCCTTCAAAAAAACATGATTTAGCCATCATTTATGGCAAAAATATTCCTTTTGCTCCTTTAACCAGACACTGGTACAAGACCTCCCTCCAGTACTATTTCCCAATGTGTTCAGACTAGTATAGCAAAGAGAGCCTGTCCACGATATTCTATTGATCTATTATACAGTACTGGATGTCCTGTGGGGAGCATGGCATGGTAGCACCACCACCCTATTAATATACAAGGGTTGTTCAATGTTTTCCTGCTCCCTCTCTCCAAGCCAAGCATGGGGGGGGGGGGGGGGGGCTACCACAACGTCCCAAATGGCACCCTGTCCCTGGTCAAAAGTAGTGCACTACATAGTGAATAAGGAGACTTTTAGGAGGCAGGCCTACATTCCTGGAATCCTAGAAAAGAGAAAGGAAAGCCCTTTCACAATGTGTCATATATTCTCCAACCCTCCAACTTTCCAAATTAATTTCCTTTAATACCGATCTGTGAGAGGAAACACGGGAGGAGAAACAAGTCAAATTGTACTATATATAT
Source organism: Salvelinus alpinus (assembly GCF_045679555.1). Taxonomy (NCBI): domain Eukaryota; kingdom Metazoa; phylum Chordata; class Actinopteri; order Salmoniformes; family Salmonidae; genus Salvelinus; species Salvelinus alpinus. The sequence continues at coordinate 43,408,266 of NC_092105.1, read as the reverse complement.
ATATTTATATATATATATATATTTTTTTATATTTAAAAAAAAATATATCTATTTTTAAAAATTAAGGTATATATACATTTTTCAATAATTTTCCATCCTAAAAATTAAGAAGGCTTGGATTTCTGGTCAAACAGGGGGCTTAAAAATACCAGAAAAAGTATTACAAAAGTATTAGAAATACATCAAAACACAATAATGTTGAAGTAAAGACTGCCAACTAACATCAACACATATTTAGTTTTGCAGAAATGATTTGCCTTCTGTAACTTTAAGAAATATTGCCTAGTGTCTTGTCATTCTGTTACCAAAAACTCACATATCTTTAACATATTTTCTAATCTATCTCCCTCATGAGGGAGGATAATGAAAGGTCACGAAATAACAAGTAAAGTTAGACCTACCAATAAGTTAGTGTTTTTACTGATAAAAATGTGGTTTATGACTTATTAAGTGAATTGGTAACAGAATGACCAAAACATCTCTAACAGAATGACTGCAACGAAATTGGCTACAATGAGAATTCATATGTCACAAACCACAGTTGGGTCACCTGCTACTTAGGGCATCCCTTCCAATTGTTTCCTGATCTGTTCAGCTCAATGTTTTCTTTCTCTTCTTTCTCTTTTTCTTTCTCTTTCTGGTGGTCAAAGCAACTTGAAATCTAAACCAATCTGTTCCACAAGTGTGTACGGTAGAGAACACTAGAGTTAGAGTGGAGTACAGTATCATTGACTGTATTGTACTGTACTCTACTGTACTCTAATCTTCTCTACGGTGCTGTGTTGAACTGGCCTGGTCAGGGGAGGATGGCTTATAGTCATGGCTGGAATGGTATCCAACTCATGGAATCCATGTGTTCGATAACATTTCATTCAGAACGTTCCAGCCATTACAATGAGAACGGTCCTCCGATTTCAAGTGCCACCAGCCACCACTGACACCAGCCCACCAAGGAACCCACATACGCGAGGAGGAGGGGGGAGGTGGGTGAGTGCCTTGGGTATCAACTGAAATCTGTACTCCTGTACGTAATGAGACAATGACAGCCAACTATCAGAGCCACTTTGTGTTACACTATGCAGCCTTGTCAAAAACAGGAAATAGGGACTTGGGCTCTCATTTAGGCTTGTTAATGGGAGCTGGAAGTGAGAGGCATATAGCATGTAATTACATCTATGCAGATGAGATGGAGAGTGAGTGGGGAGCGTAACGGGGCCATGATCCGTGTGTCTGTGTGTCTGTTGGGCAATATACTGTACACTGAGTATATCAAACATTAGGAACACCCTCCTAATATTGAGTTGCACCTCGCCCTTTTGCCCTCGGAACAGCCTCAATTCATCGGGGCATGGACTCTACAAGGTGTGGAAAGCGTTCCACAGGGATGTTGACTCCGTTCAAAGGCCCTTACATTTCTTGTCTGGCCCATTCACCCTCTGAATGGCACACACACACAATCCATGACTCAATTGTCTCAAGGCTCAAAAATCCTTCTTTAACCTGTCTCCTCCTAATTCATCTACACTGATTTGAAGTGGATTTAACAAGTGACGTCAATAAGGGATCATAGCTTTCACCTGGATTTCACCTGGTCAGTCTATGTCATGAAAATATCAGGTGTTCTTAATGTTTTGTACACTCAGTGTATGATACTCATGGACTACTGTAATACTGAACATCTGATCTTGGAGAGCCGGCTGCACCCTGACCCTAGGGGCCCTGGTCAAAAGTAGTGCACTACATAGGGTGCTATTTTGGCACCCTATGTAGAAAGAGGGAAGAGCTGGAGCAGGCGACGGCGTGGGCACACACACACACACACAAACACACGCCTCTCTAGCTCATCCTCTGTCAGCTCCTATCAGTAGGTAGAGCAGCTAGGTAGGACAGACAGACAGACAGTACAGCGCAGACACCCATCGTCACACTCCACTCACTGGCCTTTCAACCAGCCCAGACCATGTCACTGTCTGTGGCCATCAGCCCAACACAGAGAGGGACTGACAGCCAGAGTAAGTGAGTCAGAGCTAGACAGCCCCGGGCTACAACACACACACACACACACACGCAGACTTTCTTACAATAAAACACAAACACATATCCAATCACTTTACATGCATACAAATACACACATTTCCCCAAAAGAAAGCCTAGTCACTTTCACACACACGTCAGGCCAGAGCAGATGTGAGCACAATCTGTTCGTCCCTATTAGAGTCAACAATTATACACAGAATAGGTTAAAAGTGATGACATCTATTCCACATTTAAATAGCTAGTCACGCAACAAGCCAGAGCAAAACACAATGCTATACACACACACACACACACACACACACACACACACACACACACACACACACACACACACACACACACACACACACACACACACACACACACACACACACACACACACACACACACAGCCATACGATCCCCCGTGAGGATCTATTCAACCTTCCCAAATGTTCAAATAAGTAAGCTCAATTACAATTCAGCAGAATAACGAAGAAGCCAAAGAAATGGGACCACCTGGCAGCGAGCTCGGCACACAAGTTCCCCGTCAACACAGGAGCCTCTTTGGAGGAGGCACTGTGGCGTTCGCAGTGGCGCGCTTCTGTTTCCGTGGCAACGCGCGTTCAGCAGAAAAAAGATTTGAATGTGTACACACAGGAACACTCATGCACGCACACACACACACACGCGCATGTCATGCATGCATGCACATACACACACACACACACACACACACACACACACACACACACACACACACACACACACACACACACACACACACACACACACACACACACACACACACACACACACACACACACACACACACACACGGTCACACTTATGCATGTTCACACAAACGACAGCATCCATACACACACCAAACCACAAGGACACCATGTGGTAACAGGGTTGTGAGTGAGACATGTTCCAGTATTCTCTATGTGTGATATTTCTGCCATGGTGACTGAAAATCAATACATATACTTGGCTGAGGGTGAAATGTTATGACAGAGTTAAGGTTGGCTGGGTGTAATGTCACTGTGCTGTGTGTAAGATGTGAAGCAAGCCATCCATGTGACTGGGAATCCCAATTACTGCCTGAGCTGGGATGGTTGTTGGTGGCTGGTGGGCTGGTCAATACAGGGCTGTCACACAGGGCTTACAGAGTCACACCACAGTGATCCACAGCACCCCAGGGGACCAGCTTTGCTCTTCACTCAATGATTCTGTTTACCTTCCCAAATGACACGCTATTCCCTACACTGTATAGAAAAAAAGCATTCCAAAAGGGTTCTTCGGCTGTCCCCATTGGAGAACCCTTTTGGGTTCCATGTAGAATCCTCTGTGGAAAGGGTTCTACATGGAACCCAAAAGAGTTCTACCTGGAATCAAAAAGGGTTATCCTATGGGGACTGCCGAAAGAACCCTTTTAGGTTCTAGATAGCCCCTTTTTTTCTAAGAGAGTAGTGCACTACATTTGACCAGGCTCTGGTCAAAAGTAGTGCACTATATAGGGAATAGAGTGCCATTTGGGACGCAAGGCTCTGAAAATACAATATTTCTTGACTGTCAATGTGCCACCTCACGTTCGTTCAAAATACAGTCATCGCCATCGGTTGTCAGGTCCATACATCACTTGCTGAAAAGAGCAAACGCGATTTCACAGGCAACGTAAATGGGAAAATGGCCCATTTAAACTGCTGTTGTTGCACATGAGTAAATGGGCCTTGTGAAAATGGCATCGAGAGCAATGAGTGTGTTTTACGACCGCATCCCCATCCAATCACAGAGGCGAGGCGATGTCGTGTAGTGTATGGAAGGCATGGAGGGGATAATGGATTGCAGTTGAGGGATGCAGACGTGGAGTGCTTCTGATGTGCTGATAGGGATGCACGGGAGAGCTGACAACAGCCTCTTATCCTCCATCAGGCTTTCACACCTCCCCTTCTTCCACTCAGCCAGTCTGCCTCTTTGCCCTCCATGCAACATTCTAAGGCTTGCATCCCAAATGGCACCCTATTCCCTATGTAGTGCACTCACTACTTTTGACCAGAGCCCGACCAAAGATCGCTGGGCTCTAGTCAAAAGTAATGCATTTCATAGGCGTTAGGGTGCCATTTGGGACGCAATCTTCTTAAATCAATTCACCCCAGCTTGGCTCTGCCGCATTACCGTGCCCATCAATCAGACAGCCTCTGTGCAAGTAATGGACCATACACACCTGCCAATCACCTTGCCCATCTCACATCCCCAACTCCAAGGGGTCGCCATGACAACAGAGGAAGTCTCCTCTCAACACGGCTGAAGTAGTTTCGAGGAAAAGAGCTTTCAGCCTCCTTATGATGTCAAAGGTTTGATTCACACACTGACGACAGCCTAACAGACAAAACGTGTTTCGTGCTCTTGTTGCCTCGTAATTAATAAAATGTCACAAAATAACTTTGAAAATATATATTTTTTTGTGTGTCTATAAATGAAAGAACCTCTCACGTTTCAGATTCCCTACAGGCCCCATGTGGTCTTGCGTCAGCCTCTCTCTCTCTCTCTCTCGCTCTCGCTCTTGCTCTCGCTCTCTCTCTCTATATATATATATATATATATATGAGTGATGCCAATTACTTAACTGTATCACACTAATAAAGATCAAACCCCATCATCTGCACACTACTCTGAGATCAAGCCTGGGACAGGGCCCAGGCTCTGGCAAGTGTCAACCTGCTTTTACGTAATGCTCAAACTGACGCCATCTGGTGCAGCAAGGCTGCTGCCAGCTAGTAGGGCTCTGCACTGAGAGAGATCTCTCTGGGTCTAATTGGGCAATGGTCCTGCTAAGAAGAACTACCGAGGAGAGCTATGCTGAGCTCAGACAAGAGGACCCATGCCAGCACTGTACTGCTGACACCAGTAACACTGAGAGACTCTGGTTGCATGCCCAAACAGCACCCCCCAAAAAAAGCAGTGCACTATATAGGGAATAGGGTGCCATTTGGCAGGTATTCTCTGTTTACCACACTCTGATGTAACATGTCGACAAAGTGAGAGGGCAAACGGCGATAAGAGTAAAAAACAAATGAGACCAGAGCTTGTTTTCTCCTACTTTATCCCAATATCATAAGCACTTCATCAGCACAGTGACAGTGGTGCAGCTAGGCTACTTCATGGTAGTATCAGTACTTCATGGTGATGGAGAGGAAAAGGGTGTTTGATGCCAGGTAAGATACACAGACAGAACATGACATCACAATCAGCATAAGAGAAGGGAAATAGGGGAGATAAGGGAAAGAGAAGGAAAGAGGGGAGAGAAGGGAAAGAGGGGAGAGAAGGGAAGATAAAGGAAAGAGGGGAGAGAAGGGAAAGAGGGGAGATAAGGGAAAGAGAAGGAAAGAGGGGAGAAAAGGGAAAGAGAAGGAAAGAGGGGAGAGAAGGGAAAGAGGGGAGGGAAGGGAAAGGAAAGAGGGGAGGGAAGGGAAAGAGGGGAAAGAAGGGAGAGAGGGGAAAGAAGGGAAAGAGGGGAGAGAAGGGAAAGAGGGGAGGGAAGGGAAAGAGGGGAGGGAAGGGAAAGAAGGGAGAGAAGGGAAAGAAGGGAGAGAAGGGAAAGAGAAGAAAAGAGGGGAGAGAAGGGAAAGAGGGGAGGGAAGGGAAAGAGGGGAGGGAAGGGAAAGAGGGGAGAGAAGGGAAAGAGGGGAGAGAAGGGAAAGAGGGGAGGGAAGGGAAAGGAAAGAGGGGAGGGAAGGGAAAGAGGGGAAAGAAGGGAGAGAAGGGAAAGAAGGGAAAGAGGGGAGAGAAGGGAAAGAGGGGAGAGAAGGGAAAGAGGGGAGGGAAGGGAAAGAAGGGAGAGAAGGGAAAGAAGGGAGAGAAGGGAAAGAGAAGAAAAGAGGGGAGAGAAGGGAAAGAGGGGAGGGAAGGGAAAGAGGGGAGAGAAGGGAAAGAGGGGAGAGAAGGGAAAGAGGGGAGAGAAGGGAAAGAGGGGAAAGAGGGGAGAGAAGGGAAAGAGGGGAGGGAAGGGAAAGAGGGGAGGGTAGGGAAAGAAGGGAGAGAAGGGAAAGAGGGGAGAGAAGGGAAAGAGGGGAGAGAAGGGAAAGAGGGGAGGGAAGGGAAAGAAGGGAGAGAAGGGAAAGAGGGGAGAGAAGGGAAAGAGGGGAGGGAAGGGAAAGAGGGGAGAGAAGGGAAAGAGGGGAGAGAAGGGAAAGAGGGGAGAGAAGGGAAAGAGGGGAGAGAAGGGAAGATAAAGGAAAGATGGGAGAAAAGGGAAAGAGGGGAGGGAAGAGAAGATAAAGGAAAGAGGGGAGAGAGGGAAGATAAAGGAAAGAGGGGAGAGAAGGGAAAGAGGGGAGAGAAGGGAAAGAGGGGAAAGAGGGAAGGGAAATGAAAGAGGGGAGAGAAGGGAAAGAGGGGAGAGAAGGGAAAGAGGGGAGGGAAGGGAAAGAAGGGAGAGAAGGGAAAGAGGGGAGAGAAGGGAAAGAGGGGAGAGAAGGGAAAGAGGGGAGAGAAGGGAAGATAAAGGAAAGAGGGGAGAAAAGGGAAAGAGGGGAGGGAAGATAAGATAAAGGAAAGAGGGGAGAGAAGGGAACGAGGGGAGAGAAGGGAAAGAGGGGAGAGAAGGGAAAGAGGGGAGAGAAGGGAAGATAAAGGAAAGAGGGGAGAGAAGGGAAAGAGGGGAGGGAAGATAAGATAAAGGAAAGAGGGGAGAGAAGGGAACGAGGGGAGAGAAGGGAACGAGGGGAGAGAAGGAAGATAAAGGAAAGAGGGTAGAGAAGGGAACGAGGGGAGAGAAGGGAAGATAAAGGAAAGAGGGGAGAGAAGGGAAAATAAAGGAAAGAGGGGAGAGAAGGGAAAGAGGAGAGAGAAGCCCGTCCATGTTGTTGACAGGCTGCTTTGTCTCCTGCACACACACACACAGACACACACACACACTCTCCTTTGAACCTGAAACCATATGCTATCCCAATTACAGATGTTCGCTGGAGAAAAGCACCTTTTCTACTGTAGCCCTGTGATTGTAGAGATAGCTCGCTAGCTAGAGGTGATCACTCCACCATGTGAGCAGCAGCAAGGCCCCCTAGGAGGACAGACATGGGAGGTAAATTAGTTAGCAAGACGAGGTACACAGGTGCTGCTCCTGTTTACACGGAAGGAAATGGCCAGAGGTTAGTAGCTGACAACAGCCAGAGAAAACCGGGAGCTTCTCTATGTTAATGACTCCACTTAGGTCTCTGGCCCTATGGGTTCTGGTCAAAAGTAGTGCACTACTTAGGTAATAGGGTGCCATTTGGGGCAGAGCCACGCATTACGTTGTCCTCGTGAATAACTAAAGCACTGGATGTTTCCCCTAGCTGACTCACTGAAGATGGTTTTTTCCCACATATTTAGGTGGCGACAGCGGTGTTGCAGATCTGAAGGTGAGGGAAATTGAAGTTGATGTTTCTCTCGGGTTTATTTGTTGTTTGTTGCTTTGTGTCCATGTAAGAGTCGGCCACTCTGTCACTCTGTCCTTCCTCGCTGCACTCTCTCTTTTGTCTCCTAGCATGTGTTCTAAATGGCCCATAGGGCTCCTGTCAAAAGTAGTGCACGATATAGGGAATAGGGTGCCATTTGGTCGCGGACCTTTTCCCCTAATTACAGACCAGTGTACAAGAGACCCTGGACAACCCCCGGCAGGCAGAAACACATTGTCTGTGGGCACTAAGCATCAATACAAGACATCTACTTCAGGAGTTTGGCAACAATAGAGGAAAGAGTCATGAATCACAGTCGCATGCGATGACATGAAGCAGGACATTCTAATTACAGCGCTGAGAGAAATTAGAGGGAAAAGCCTCTTCTATTCGAATTGAATTTGGAGTAATGCTTTTTAGGCGACATGCCAATTACCAGTCGGAGGTAGAATCATCAGTCCCCGTTTCTCAAACAAAACTGTTTACTAGAGAAGTGGGAAAGAAAGACAGGTGTGTTTGCCCCCCATCTATATAGGCCTAGTTCATAGTTAATACTGACTAGGGCTGCAAATAGGATTAGGTGGTATCCAAATGTACATACCGTCATACCGTTTCTGTACCATACCAGGGTATATGGTATTACCGGAAGTGCACACAAGAGGCGCTAAATCAAAACGCACAAAACGATTTACACAACATGGATCTTGATCCAGGAAGGGGATTGATTGTCTGTGCTGTAACCAAGCAGCATGATCTTGCAATCTAGCCACTTAGCTAGCAAGTTGGTGTAGCCCTGAGCTGGAGATCATTTATTTGCCACATCTTAGATAGCTAACTTATAGTTATCATACCGTAGTATGTATAAATAACCCGGTATTCGGTATATACGGTATACCGCCCAAGCCTAGTAGCAAAATTCAGGAAATAAGCAGGATAAGCGGGAACACTTGCAACCCTATTGGATAACTGCCATTGTGTTGTCGTGAACATATCTGAAGCACCAAGCAGATGCAAAGCAGGAGGAGTGGCCAGAGAAGGAGAGCGAGTGCTGGGCTCCTCCTCTAACGCTCGCGTCTCAAAACAGCAGCCACTAGCAGATGCTTGCTCCAGTGGCTGATGAGGTCCTCGTCAACCATTGCGTCACTCACACAGCAATTACAGTGTAACCTTAAAAAGGCTCTGTAATCTATAGCGGGCACCACTACTTTTTAACAGAGACCTATGGGCCCTTGTCAAAAGTAGCACACTAAATAGGGAAATAGAGTGCCATTTGGAATGCAGGCAGAGTCCACATTCTGAAAAAGTATCATCACCGTATGTGCAGGTTGTGATGTTGTCAAGTGCCGATGTTCCCTGTGTGTGACAGGTTAAGACTGATTTAGAAGCCACTACTGAAAAAAAAATACATAGACACAGAACACACACACACGCACACACACACACACAGCTAGCCAGCTACGCCTAAACAATTGTTTGGTTATGAAGTTAACTGAATAGCTTCTCTACCTACAGCATAGGTCAGCTACTGAATGTGCAAAACAGGAAAACCGGTTTTGCTGTTGTGAAAATACAGTGTATGCATACCGATGAGACGAACCCGTCAGTCATCCATCACCTCACAGTAAAAAAAAAAAAGTCACATTAAACAACACTACTTGTCACAACGAACGGTGGCTCTGACAATTTCCTGATCTGTAAAAAAGAGACAGATACTCCATCCCAAATGGCACCCTATTCCCTTCACGGTGCACTACCTTTGACCAGGGCCCATTGGGAATAGTGTGCCAACTGGTATGCAGACCAAGTCGGTGTGAAGGACAGAGATAAAAGCATGAGCACCAACATGTGAAGTTCACAGCAGCACGTCGAATTGGGCGTCAAATGAAAGCCAAGAGTCTATATTTCTGGGAAATGAAGGCATAGATCCATTTGAAAATTTTTACATCTTTCGAGTTTGGCATAAGTAAAGGCTTTGATTTCTGGATAAACAGATGGAAAAGGGGTCGTACAAAACATCTACCAGAAAAAGTCTTAAAAGGTATCAGAAATACATCAAAACAAAATCATGTTTAAATAAAGACCCGTCAACTAATATCAATACTTTTATTTAGTTCTGAAGAAATTGTTCACCTTCTGTAAGGTTAAGAAACATTGCCTTGTGCCTTGCCATTCCGTTGCCAAAAACCCACAAAGGCTTCTAGTTTCTGAACACCTGTAAATGCTATTTCCTGCAATCTAAAGAAAAAATTTTCCTCATAAACTCAGCAAAAAAAGAAACGTCCTCTCACTGTCAACTGCATTTATTTTCAGCAAACTTAACATGTGTAAATATTTGTATGAACATAACAAGATTCAACAACTGAGACATAAACTGAACAAGTTCCACAGACATGTGACTAACAGAAATTGAAATATGTGTCCCTGAACAAAGGAGGGGGTCAAAATCAAAAGTAACAGTCGGTATCTGGTGTGGCCACCAGCTGCATTAAGGACTGCAGGGCATCTCCTCCTCATGGACTGCACCAGATTTTCCAGGTCTTGCTGTAAGGTTTTACCCCACTCTTCCACCGGCAAGTTCCCAGACATTTCTGGGGGAATGGCCCTAGCCCTCACTCTCCGATCCAACAGGTCCCAGACGTGCTCAATGGGATTGAGATCCGGGCTCTTCGCTGGCCATGTCAGAAAACTGACAGTCCTGTCTTGCAGGAAATCACGCACAGAACGAGCAGTTTGGCTGGTGGCATTGTCATGCTGGAGGGTCATGTCAGGAAGAGCTTGCAGGAAGGGTACCACATGAGGGAGGAGGACGTCTTCCCTGTAACGCACAGCGTTGAGATTGCCTGCAATGACAACAAGCTCAGTCCGATGATGCTGTGACACACCGCCCCAGACCATGACGGACCCTCCACCTCCAAATCGATCCCACTCCAGAGTACAGGCATTGGTGTAACGCTGATTCCTTCGACGATAAACGCGAATCCGACCATCATCCCTGGTGAGACAAAACTGCGACTCGTCAGTGAAGAGCACTTTTTGCCAGTCCAGTCTGGTCCAGCGGCGGTGGGTTTGTGCCCATAGGCGACGTTGTTGCCGGTGATGTCTCGTGAGGACCTGCCTTACAACAGGCCTACAAGCCCTCAGTCCAGCCTCTCTCAGCCTATTGCAGACAGTCTGACCACTAATGGAGGGATTGTGCGTTCCTGGTGTAATTCGGGCAGTTGTTGTTGCCATCCTATACCTGTCCCGCAGGTGTGATGTTCGGATGTACCGATCCTGTGCAGGTGTTGTTACACGTGGTCTGCCACTGCGTGGACGATCAGCTGTCCGTCCTGTCTCCCTGTAGCGCTGTCTTAGGCGTCTCACAGTACGGACATCGCAATTTATTGTCCTGGCCACATCTGCAGTCCTTATGCCTCCTTGCAGCATGCCTAAGGCAAGTTCACGCAGGGACCCTGGGCATCTTTCTTTTGGTGTTTTTCAGAGTCAGTAGAAAGGCCTCTTTAGTGTCCTAAGTTTTCAAAAGTGTGACCTTAATTGCCTACCGTCTGTAAGCTGCTAGTGTCTTAACAACCGTTCCACAGGTGCATGTTCATTAATTGTTTATGGTTCATTGAACAAGCATGGTAAACAGTGTTAAAATCCTTTACAATGAAGATCTGTGAAGTTATTTGGATTTTTACAAATTATCTTTGAAAGATAGGTTCCTGAAAAAGGGACGTTTCTTTTTTTGCGGAGTTTATGATAACAAATCAAGTATTTATTTTTTTACAGTCCACAAGGTGGCACAGCGCCTCGCTTACATTCTTTGGGGGGGAACCCTGCCACATGTCTTTAAGATATTTTCAAATGTCTTAAAGTTTACAGAAGTAATGGTAGACCTTCCAATTAGTTATAGTGATTTTACTAATATAAATTTTGATTATGAATTATTAAGTGATTAAAATGTGTGATTCCATTGCCAAATTGGTAATGGATTTACCAAAAAATCAGTGACGGAATTACTGCAATTGATTTGGCTGCAATGGGAAATCATAATAGTCACAAACTACAGGTGGGTCACCTGCTACTGTCCTCCCTTCTCCTGACATATTGTTATGTTCAGCTCATAACTGTTTTCTTTGTCTTTCTGTTGTCTGGTGGTCAAACCAAGAGTGTAAAAACAGTCTGAGAATTGATAACTCTTCCCTCTCTATATCCCTCTCTCTCTCCCTCTCCAATTAATGTCACCTCTCGCAGCTCTTAATGACACCAACCCAAGAGCCCCCTCTCTTTCCATTTACTCTAACCAACCTACTCACCCACTGAGCACCGACGGACACCAGACGTTGAAAAGTAGTTGAAATTTGGTCCGTCCACCATGGCATTGATGTTAACGTCCACAGATGGACAAGACAGGACCAAATCTGAACCTATCATACAGGTATGTTTCACAAGTTTGGATAGCACAATACAGTACAGTACTGAGTAGAGCACAGTAGAGTACAATACAATACACTAAAATACAGTACTGAGTAGACTACAGTAGAGTACAGTACAGTACTGAGTAGACTACAGTAGAGTACAGTACAGTACTGAGTAGACTACAGTAGAGTACAATACAACACAGTAGAGAGTAGACCACAGTAGAGTACAGTCTAATATAATAGAGTAGTACAATACAAGTCATGACAGTAGAGAAACTGTACTGTACTGAACTATAGTCTATTTTACTGTACTGTCCTCTACTGTACTGAACTCTACTCTGCTGTATTGCACTGCACTCCACTGCAGGGTTTCGCAAACTTGGTTCTAGGACCCCCCCGGCCAGACGCCAGTTGCTCATCCCTTGCTTATATAGTGCAATACTTTCAAAAGATAATGTTCTCTGTGGGTCATGTGACAAGAAACTGAACATAACACACACAAACATCGATTACTAATAAATATTCTGTAGAATATTTAGAATATTTAGTTTTAATTTCTCATAGAACTTAACATTTTGCTGAGGTTAGAGTAGGATTGGCAGGACATGTTCTGTAACGGTCAAAAGTAGTGAACTAAATAGGGAATAGGGTGCCATTTGGGATGCGGCCTCTTGTTTTTGTTTCTGGCAGGAACACAAACCTGTTTCCTATCGTGAGGAGCGCTGTCGTTTGGGGAGTAAAGAGGTCAGCTCAGGCACTATAGCTCTGTGCCATTTATAAGGTGTGTGTGTGTGTGTGTGTGTGTGTGTGTGTGTGTGTGTGTGTGTGTGTGTGTGTGTGTGTGTGTGTGTGTGTGTGTGTGTGTGTGTGTGTGTGTGTGTGTGTGTGTGTGTGTGTGTGTGTGTGTGTGTGTGTGTGTGTGTGAGAGAGAGATATGGCTGTGTGCCAGGCTAGGTCCTCAGATAGCTTATCCCACTGGCACACAGGATCCCAGCTGCTTGGCAAACAGGACCCCAGCTGCTTGCTATGTATAGTCACAATATAGCTAGGATCCAAAATCTTGTTGCACCTTTAACTGACAAAGAGAGTGTCCGGGGGGTCATTTGTGACTCGTTTCAGGAAACTAGGCGAATGCCGCACGTCACTACTTCACAGGAGAGGCATTAGAACATAAAAATGAATTATCTAAATGTGTTTGTATGCCATCTGTTAATACAAATAAAATGAAACAATTACGAGCCTATTTGGTTTAGCCACGGAAAAAGGCAGGAAACTTCCCGCTAGCCATGATTGGCTGAGATAATGGATGGGCTGGACAGGCCGAGAGATGAGTTCGGATCGGTCTGTTATGTAGCATGCTTCTGTCTATAACATGAGCTGCTCAGTATGTGTGGATAATATTTTCAACCATGGCTTTTTTGAAAGAATAAGAACTGCAAAAGTGTTGCTCCTGCTCTTTACTTTCTGGATAGACGATCGTGCCATGCTGACTCTCTCTGGCTCAGAAAATGAACCAAATGATGAGGGAATCCCTGATTTAGGTAAAAACATGTTAATAACTGAACCAGACATTGTCGAGTCTTCTGATGACAGTGATGGGGAAGAAACGGCGATCAACAGTGTTGTTGTCATGGAAGAAGTTGAACGTGTTTTGAAATCATGGAATGCCCGGTGGAAGCAGAGTATGATAGCTAAGGAGATTCTGGCGTTTTGATTGCAAATATGCAGAGGGAGTTGAAAAGAGAACACAGAAGGCTGTTGTATAAAACACCTGTCTCTGGATTACATCTTCAAACTAAGGGCAACCGTGGCATCCGTGACAAAGAGGGAGAAGCATTCATCCACGTTTTCGGGAAGGGTCTAGCTAGCTACATTTTCAGATATTATACGTTTCTAATTTTGTCAGAAAGTCCTTTTCATTGCAAGTTAAAGCGTACTGTTAGCTAGCTATCTAATGTTAGCTGGCTGGCTCTCTAGCTAACGTTACGTGAATGAATTGTGTAGTAATATGATTAGTATCTCAGAAAGCAATTTGCATTGCTAGTTATAGCCTAATGTTAGCTAGCTAGCTAACACTGAACCTAGTTGGTTAGCTTTAGCTAACATTAGCTAGCATGGTGGTTAGCTATGACAATCAGTATGGGTTGGGGTTATTGCCTCGTTCAAAACACCTGGGAACTCGGTAATCTCCGACTTCCGACTTCAGTGCTTTCAAGACAACTTGGAACTCGGAAAAACGAGCTCTGAGTGAAAACATTTTTTTAATGGTCATTCAACTCGGAATTCTAACTCGGGAACTCGGGCCTCCTTCACCGACGTCATAATTTGACCTCATATTTTTCCAAGTTCCCAGTTGCCTTGAAAGCACCATTAAGTTAATTGTTTAGCTAGCTAGCTACATGTGTAAACAAAAGACTCCATGACCTGCACCAAAGTAAGATTAGGATATAGGCCAAGGACCAGATAAATTGTTTTTTTTTCTTTCACCACTTTTACTCTTGAAATCTTTGGTTGTTTAATATTAATACACTACCTTACTCACTCTGTTTAGCATATGGCCTCACATGTGAATCCTTAAAGAGGAGATGGGTGCGGCTAAGGCTTAGGAGGATGTGAACAATGCTGAATGGGTGTAGACAAAGAAGATCTCTCCAGTAGGTGTACCAAAACATTCAAGGGCCATTTTTTCAAAAGTCGGGTCACAAGATGATCAACTTTCCAAGCAGATTTACTATCCCGTTGTCACGATCGTCTTGAGGTGAAAGAGTGGACCAAGGCGCAGCGTGTGCAAAATACATCTTATTTTATTAGAAGATAGGAAAAACACGAAAACGAACACTATACACAAAACAAACCAAACAACAAAAGACCGTGAAGCTAAATGACGTAAGTGCATGGACAAGCAACAAACGTTCAACATAGACAATTACCCACAAACACATGATGCCCATGGCTGCCTTAAATATGGCTCCCAATTAGAGACAATAAACCACAGCTGTCTCTAATTGAGAACCAATCTAGGCAGCCATCGACATACAAACACCTAGACCAGACATATCCCCATTAAACCTACAAACCCCTAGACAAACCAACACACATACTTCACCATGTCACACCCTGACCTAACTAAAATAATAATGACAACACAGATAACTAAGGCCAGGGTGTGACACAACCCCCCCCCTTAAGGTGCGAACTCCGGGCGCACCAGCATAAAGTCTAGGGGAGGGTCTGGGTGGGCGTCTGTCCACGGTGGCGGCTCTGGCACTGGTCGTGGTCCCCACCCCACCATAGTCACTACCCGCTTTCGTAGCCTCCTCCAAATGAACACCCTCCAACTTAACCCCACTGGATTAAGGGGCAGCACCGGACTAAGTGGCAGCACCGGACTAAGGGGCAGCACCGGACTAAGGGGCAGCACCGGACTAAGGGGCAGCACCGGACTAAGGGGCAGCACCGGACTAAGGGGCAGCACCAGGATAAGGGGCAGCACCAGGATAAGGGGCAGCACCAGGATAAGGGGACGCACCAGGATAAGGGGCAGCACCAGGATAAGGGGCAGCACCAGGATAAGGGGCAGCACCAGGCTAAGGGGCAGCACCAGGCTAAGGGGCAGCACCAGGCTAAGGGGCAGCACCAGGCTAAGGGGCAGCACCGGACTAAATGGCGGATCCTGGCTGGCTGGCTCTGGCGGATCCTGGCTGGCTGGCGGATCCTGGCTGGACGGCTCTGGCGGATCCTGGCTGGACAGCTCTGGCGGATCCTGGCTGGACGGCTCTGGCGGATCCTGGCTGGACGGCTCATGGCTGGCTGACGGATCTGGCTGCTCATGGCTGGCTGACGGATCTGGCTGCTCATGGCTGGCTGACGGATCTGGCTGCTCATGGCTGGCTGACGGATCTGGCTGCTCATGGCTGGCGGAAGGCTCTGGCTGCTCATGGCTGGCGGAAGGCTCTGGCTGCTCATGGCCTGCGGAAGGTTCTGGCTGATCCTGTCTGGCGGAAGGCTCTGGCTGATCCTGTCTGGCGGAAGGCTCTGGCTGATCCTGTCTGGCGGAAGGCTCTGGCTGATCCTGTCTGGCGGAAGGCTTTGGCGGCTCCTGTCTGGCGGAAGGCTCTAGCGGCTCCTGTCTGGCGGACGGCTCTGAAGGCTCATGGCAGACGGGCGGCTTTGCAGGCTCATGGCAGACGGGCGGCTTTGCAGGCTCAGTACAGACGGGCGGCTTTGAATACTCAGTACAGACGGGCAGTTCTGCTTGGCAGACGGACAGTTCAGACGGCGTTGGGCAGACGGGCAGTTCAGGCGCCATTGGGCAGACGGGCAGTTCAAGCGCCGTTGGGCAGACGGGCAGTTCAGGCGCCGTTGGGCAGACGGGCAGTTCAGGCGCCGTTGGGCAGACGGGCAGTTCAGGCGCCGTTGGGCAGACGGCCAGTTCAGGCACCGTTGGGCAGACGGCAGACTCTGGCCGGCTGAGACGCACTGTAGGCCTGGTGCGTGGTGCCGGAACTGGAGGTATCGGGCTGAGGACACGCATCTCAGGGCTAGTGCGGGGAGAGGGAACAGGGCATGCTGGACCCTGGGGACGCACATTAGGCCTAGTGCGTGGTGCCGGAACTGGTGGTACCGGGCTGAGGACACGCATCTCAGGGCTAGTGCGGGGAGCAGCAACAGGACACACAGGACTCTGGGGACACACAGGAGGCTTGGTGCGTGGTGTAGGCACTGGTGGTAAAGGGCTGGAGACACGCACCATAGAGCTAGTGCGTGGAGGAGGCACAGGGCTCTGAAGACGCACATGAGGCTTGGTGCGTGGTACCGGAACTGGTGGTACCGGACTGGAGACACGCACCTCAAGGCTAGTGCGGGGAGCAGGGACAGGGCACACTGAGTTCTCAAGGCGCACTATAGGACTGGTGCGTGGTACCGGAACTGGTGGTACCGGGCTGAGGGCACGCAACTCAGGACGAATGCGGGGAGAAGGATCAGTGCGTACAGGGCTCTGGAGACGCACAGGAGGCTTGGTGCGTGGTGCCGGGACTGGAGGCACTGGGCTGGAGACACGCACCACAGGGAGAGTGCGTGGAGGAGGAGCAGGGCTCTGGAGACGCACTGGAAGCCTGGTGCGTGGTGTCAGCACTGGTGGTACTGGGCTGGGAACACACACCACAGGGCTAGTGCGAGGAGCAGTAACAGGACGCACAGGACTCTGGAGACGCACAGGAGGCTTTGTGCGTGCTGTAGGCACTGTCTTCACCAGACGGCTAGCACGCTCCTCAGGACGAGTATGGAGAGCTGTTCCCGGTGACATTAACTCACCAACACGTTCATTCGGACGGATGCTGTGCCTCATGCACCAAACCAGTACATCCCTCATAACTCTCTCCTCCAATTTCTCCATTAACTCCTTTACTGTCTCTGCTTCGCTCACCTCCAAATCCGCCCTCACCGGCTCCCTACGGTAAGCAGGAGGAGTTGGCTCACGTCTCCCGACTGACCCAACTAAACTACCCGAGAGCCCCCCCCCCCAAGAAATTTTGGGGTTTGACTTACGGGCTTCCAGCCTTGTTTCCGTGCTGCCTCCTCATATTGCCGCCTCTCTGCTTTCGCTGCCTCCAGCTCAGCTTTGGGGCGGCGATAATCTCCTGGTTGAGCCCAGGGTCCCTTTCCGTCCAATATTTCCTCCCAAGTCCACGAGTCCTGGTTCCTCTCACGCTGCTTGATCCATGGTTGGTGGGTAATTCTGTCACGATCGTCTTGAGGTGAAAGAGTGGACCAAGGCGCAGCGTGTGCAAAATACATCTTATTTTATTAGAAGATAGGAAAAACACGAAAACGAACACTATACACAAAACAAACCAAACAACAAAAGACCGTGAAGCTAAATGACGTAAGTGCATGGACAAGCAACAAACGTTCAACATAGACAATTACCCACAAACACATGATGCCCATGGCTGCCTTAAATATGGCTCCCAATTAGAGACAATAAACCACAGCTGTCTCTAATTGAGAACCAATCTAGGCAGCCATCGACATACAAACACCTAGACCAGACATATCCCCATTAAACCTACAAACCCCTAGACAAACCAACACACATACTTCACCATGTCACACCCTGACCTAACTAAAATAATAATGACAACACAGATAACTAAGGCCAGGGTGTGACACCCGTTGTTCCTTAACCGAATCGAGCCAGTCGGTGGCATTTGAGGATCTCCCACTCAATTTGAGTCATGCTCGTATTTTCTTTCACTTTCAATGACATGAATAAATGCAAGGGAAATAAATAAAAACAGTAAGGACCGACAAATGCAGTTGTTAATATGTCTATGATTACTTTTTGTTATTAACATTTGTATGGCTTTTATTTCACTCAATGGTCATGCTGCTGCTCCCCCTATGGTCATTCCATCCCACCCCCCTCAACAGCTCTGTCAGAGTGACCATCAGGTTCTTGGTCACCTCCCTGACCAAGGCCCTTCTCCCCCGATTTCTCAGTTTGGCCGGGCAGCCAGCTCTAGGAAGAATCTTGGTGGCTCCAAACTTCTTACCTTTTAAGAATGATGGTGGCCACTGTGTTCTTTGGGACCTTCAATGCTGCAGAATTTTTGTGGTACCCTTCCCGAGATCTGTGCATCGAGATCTCTGTGCTTTGACCTCATAGCTTGGTTTTTGCTCTGTACGTGCACTGTCAACTGTGGGACCTTAAATAGACAGGTCTGTGCCTTTCCAAATCCTGTCCAATAAATAGAATTTACCACAGGTGGACTCGAATCAAGCTGAAGAAACATGTCAAGGATGATCAATAGAAACAGGATGCACATGAACTCAATTTCGAGTCTCATAGCAAAGGGGCTGAATACTTATGTAAATAAGGTCTGTTTTTTACTTTAAATAAATTTGCAAAAATTTCGACCAAACTGTTTTCACTTTGTCATTATGGGGTAATTGTGTGTAGATTGCTGAGGATTTTTATTTATTTAATCAATTTTAGAATAAGGATGTATCATAACAAAATGTGGAAAAAGTCAAAGGGTCTGAATACTTTCCGAAGGTACTGTACATAGTGGTATTTCTATTCCTATTGTGTTTTTATTACTATTTTCATTATTTATTTCACTTAGTCCTGCAATCACACCTACAACCCTGCACACGTGACTATTAAACAATCTGAATCTGAAATAACACCTCTTAACAAGCAAGTCAACAGCGAGATTCACCATGAAACACAGCTTCAGGATTTCATTTTAGGATTCTTTTCCTTTCTTTTCTAACAGTATTGGAGTATTAGCTACATAGGCAATATCACCAATGGATGGCAAATACAGTTCAAGTTCTTTATCGGTGGTGTGACTCACGTTGACCCATTAAGTCAGAGGATACTTATAGTTCGTGAGGAAGCAACACTTTCAACCAGGAGAGGGAGAGGTTCGTTCCACCATTTAGATACCTTTTGAGTACTGTAACTTGGTGAATTTTTTTATTTATTATTTCACCTTATTTTAACATTCTGTCATAAAGAACACATGTTCAAAACAATGTTTTCCCCATCTCAAGAGTTTTTTTTTTTAATACTATTGTAAGTGACAAATAAAGTAACAGGTTTGACTGCGATGACTTAAATACAGTGCACTTTGGAAAGTATTTGGCCTCCATTGCAAAACGGATGCGGCATCCTGGTCTATGGACAGATTTGTCCATAGACCAGGAAGTTTTAATTTATTTTGTAATTATATATTTTTTAGGGGGTAGATCAACTGTAATATTCCATCAATGTAATTGTCTGCATCATTTCCAATCCCCATATATTTTTTCGTAATGCCAAGAGTGTGCAAAGCTGTCAAAAAAAGGGTGGCTACTTTGAAGAACCTCAAATATCAAATATATTTTGATTTGTTTCATGCTTTTTTGCTTACTACATGATTCCATATGTGTTATTTAATAGTTTTCATGTCTTCAATATTATTCTACAATGTAGAAAATAGTAACAATAAAGAAAAACACAAGAATGAGTAGGTGTGTCCAAACTTTTGACTGGTACTGTATGTTTGTAAATTTACCATTAAAAAGAAACATAATGATTGAGTGTCCATATAGCTATAAAAAAAAGCACACAGGGCCTCCGGTGTTTTGCGCAGCGGTCTAAGGCACTGCATCGCAGTGCTTGAGGCGTTACTACAGACCCGGGTTCAATCCCAGGCTGTGTCACAACCAGCCATGACTGGAGTCCCATATGGCGGCGACAAATTGGCCCAGCGTCATCAGGGTTAGAGGAGGGTTTGGCTGGGGGGGGGCTTTACTTGGCTCATTGCGCTCTAGCGACTCCCAGTGCCGGGCACCTGCAGGCTGACTTCGGTCGTCAGTTGAAAGGTGTTTCCTGTTTCCTCCTTGGTGCAGATGACTTCCGGGTTAAGCGAGTGGGTGTTAAGAAGCGTAGTTTGGCGGGTCATGTTTCAGAGGATGCATGACTCGACCTTCACCTCTGCCGAGCCCGTTGGGGAGTTGCAATAATGAGATTGGATCGCAATTGGATATCACAAAATTGGGGAGAAAAAGAGGGTGAAATAAATACAAATAAAGAGCCCACAGTGCCACCCACAGAACAGAAGCAGATTAACTGACAAAAACCTCAATTGTATACAGTTATTTTATATAAAAAATCTTAATCTTAATTTATTTCCACAATTAACTAATAATATACGTAATAATGTTGGCAGTTCATACGAAGGATTGTTATCTATAACCAGGATTGGCATTACAAAAAAATTACATTTTTGGCAAGCAATCATTATTTTGGCAAACAATTATTGTCCCTAACACCTAATAGACCAGGAAGTTACCAAACCACAGAACAAGATGAAAATGTGGTTTTCGGTGATGGCTTTATGGGATAGCTAGCAACCTGTAAACAATTACTCATTCCTATAAGTGAGTGCTATTTTAATAATAGTGTTAAATAATATACATTGGCTGTTAACTTGCTAGAAAGTTAGAGGAACAAGTTGAGGAAAAAATAACTAAATGAAACATGTATTATTATCAACTGAAACAATATGTTTCTCCTGTCTTGAATGAAAAGGTCATATTTTGCAAACTCACAAAATAAATGCCATCTCTGACTAGAGGCTCTCCCCCTATGCTCTCTGTCCAATAGCGCAACGGGATTGCGTGAAGATGACATATGGCGTGTGAACCCCAGGAAGAGTAGCTGCTTTTTTTGCAACAGCTAATGGGGATCCTAATAAAATACAAAATAAAATACCAAATGGCGTAATGAAATACATCACGATGTGAATGGGACATAAGTTTTGCTTCTATTGTTCCTGAGCGTGCCAATGTCCTCCACAGCATGCACTAGGAAAAGATCATGTCAGCCTCCCTGATATTACAGCCATATTTCTTCATTGGTGGGGCAGGGTGGGAGCAGAAGACAAGAGAGGTGCTAGAGCTGCATGGGAACGGAGACTAACAGTCAGAGGTTTGCGTCCCAAATGGCACCCTATTCCACATATGGTGCACTACTTTTGTTCAAAAGTAGTCAAAGGTAGTGCACAACATAGGGAATAGCATGTCATTTGGTACGCAACCTAACAACAGAACAGAGCCGCCTCAGCGCCTGCCAAGACAGGAAATTGATCACAGGCAGAAAAACGAGAGTTTCAGATAACAACAAGGTTACTTCCTGGTCTTACAGCTTTTTTTTTTTTTTCAATTATAAAACGGGTCTCCATGCACATTACTGAGCGACACTCCATAAGCCCATGCAGCTGAGTCATCACACAGCCATGTTTTAAAGTTCACTAGGGCCATGTGGTCACTCTGTGAGTGATTCACCAAAATGACGTTGCCACGAGCAGCAGGGCAGATATTGAGATGAGAGAGATGCATGACGTTGCTCTCACAGTCACACACCGGAGATTGACCCACCATGCTGTTCACTTTCTGCATCTACGTCATATCGCTGAGTCCACCTTTAAAGCTACTCAATTCTCATTACTCTCTCACCTTGGACAACAATGAATGAAGAAATACGGCATCAACAGAAAAGTACTGAGTTGGTTATTTTCTTCATTTGTAACTGGGGAGGGAATACAGTAATACAACCCTGTAAATGCCACAAATTAAAAAATATCAAGTTTTTTTCTGATTCGTTTATTCTGATCCGATGGACAATAAGATATGAGGTATTCTTACACGTGACTAAGTATAATATGTTTTGAACAGTACAATGGCAAGAGCACAATAGTACTTTTCATAAGAACAAAACTGGAAAGAATAGAAGTCCCAAATATTATATTAATGAGGAAACAAACTGGAAAAGCACACGGTCTCTGTCTTACAGCGATAACAGTGATAGTATAGTCTCTCAGAGACAGAGAACACTGTCAGGACAGGATGTATACTGTACAGGTTTCCTAACATAAAAATAGACTTCACAAAATGAATAGGTAACAGTTCTGCATGCTAACCTGGAGCTCCAACTGAGCAAACCAGACGCATGGAGACAGGTTGAACTTAATCTCAGGGCAGATAGAGCTCTGATTAAAAGTAGTCCACTATATAGTGAATAGGGTGTCATTTGGACGCATTTCCTGCTAGCCCCAGTGCACTAGAGATTTGAGCCTCCTCTGCAGGACCGACTCAGATAAAACCTCCCAATGAGCAGAGAGAGCAGAGCAGAGAGCAGTGTAATGTGATTTTGTGATGAGCTGGTCACTTCCTGGTGCAGCAGGGGTAAGCAGATCCTGATTCACCCCAGTCCAGGCAGTTCATCAGGGCTGTGTACCAAATGGCATCCTATTCTCTATATAGAGCACCACTTTTGATCAGCGCCCATAGGGAGACACATACGGCTCTGGTCAAAAGTAGGGAATAGAGTGCCATTTGGCACACATCCCCAGTTCATCTGTGGTGCCTCTGCACTTTACCTTATCCTGACATCTCAAGGCAACCAAGGGCACAATCTAGTAATGCCAACAGCAGCCCAAATAGCACCCTATTCTGTAGTGTGCACTACTTTTGAACAGAGCTCTATGGGCCCCGCTCAAAAGTAGTGCACTATAATGGAAATAGGGTGCCATTTGGAATGCAGACAGTGTCAGGAAGAGAGGTGGTACTGGACACGCCGGAGGTATTATCAGGACAAGGCGCCAGCTACGCCGGCCATGCCAGCCTCACAAGCATGTACCAAGGGCAAGCCAGAGGAGGCACAATAACGAGATTGATAACCAGAGAGCATTGGGGGGACTCTGGCTGACACACTTTAGTTACTGTCCCCCTACCTGAGACACCTCCCAACGCGCACGCACACACACGCACAGAGGTTGAGCTGAAGCTCCATGGGTAATGAATAAATTGACCCTGTCTCTGAGTTGACACTTTTGACATTCCACTCAGGGACTGTAAATTTGATGCCAGACCGTTTCTCATTTCGTTCAGAGCGGCATTGTTTGTTTTTCCTTTACACTTCATTTTCAACTAATGGTGCACCAAAGAGCGCTCAATATGAAGACGGTCTGCATCCCAAATGGCAGCCTACTCCTTATATACTACACTACTTTTGACAAGGGCCTATTAGGAATAAGTAGTGCACTATAATGTGGTATGTCCCAAATGGCACCCCAATCGCTATAGCGCACTACGTTTGACCAGTGGTGTAAAGTCTTAAGTAAAAAGGCTTGAAAGTACTACTTAAGTCGTTTTTGGGGGTTATCTGTACTTTACTTAATTATTTATTTTTTATACTTTTACTTCACTACATCCCTAAAGAAAATCATGTACTTTTTACTCCATCCATTTTCCCTGACACCCAAAAGTACTTTGCTTAGCAGGATAGGAAAATGGTCTAATTCACATACTTATCAAGAGAACATTCCTGGTCATCCCATACTGCCTCTGATCTGGCGGACTCACTAAAAACATGCTTGGTTTGTAAATGATGTCTGAGTGTTGGAGTGTGCCCCTGGCTATCCGTAAATGTAAAAAAAAAAAAAAAAAAAATGGTGCCGTCTGATTTGCTTAATATAAGGATTATTATATATTTATTTACTTTTGATACTTAAGTATATTTTAGCAATTACATTTACTTTTGATACTTTAAGTATATTTACTCAAGTAGGATTTTACTGGGTGACTTTCACTTTTACTGCAGTCATTTTCTATTAAGGTATCTTTACTTTATCTCAAGTATGACAATTGGGTCGCAGCACTGCGTTTGACCAGGGCCCGTAGAGATAAGAGTATCACGGTGCTAGCGTGTTTGTGTATGTTCCTGCAGTCCAGAAGTCTCAGGCGTGAGTGAGCGCGTCCACTCTCAAGCTCTCTCAGGTTAGTGAGTCATGCAGCCCAACTTAGTGTGAAGGGAAATCTGAGAGCGCTTAACACCCCTGCTTGACCAAATCTCCCTCGATAGTCGGCTGGCTTAGACGGAGAGGAGGACACACACACACACACACACACACACACACACACACACACACACACACACACACACACACACACACACACACACACACACACACACACACACACACACACACACACACACACACACACACACACACACACACACACACGCTTCTTTCGTGTGTGAGTTTACAGCCTCTGTTCCACAAGGGAAAAGCAGCTCTACACAGAACTATAGACATTCCTCCCAGAATCTACACAGTGTCACACCCAAAATTCAACCACAGGCACTTTGTTTCTCACGAAGGATGTTCTCTGACTGAAACATAGTTCAAAGTCATACCGAAGAGTACTTGGTGAAATGTCATTTCTTAAAAGGTAAAATGAACCATTCTCTGAGCATATGAGCGCTCCCTCGTGATTTAGCATTCCGGACAGGGAAATCGATACTTCCTTTAAGCTGTTCCCTTTGAAAGACTCAAATGTGTGTTTGTGTGTGTGTGTGTGTGTGTGTGTGTGTGTGTGTGTGTGTGTGTGTGTGTGTGTGTGTGTGTGTGTGTGTGTGTGTGTGTGTGTGTGTGTGTGTGTGTGTGGTTCCAGAGAGAAAGGCATTCCTCTTGGCCAAGCCAACAGCAGTGTTAGAGGTCATGTCTAACCCTGCTTAAACCATTAACACTGCTGTCCCTGATCTGTCAGCCAGTACACACGCACACACACACACACACACAGACGCAAACACACTCTCACACACACACACACGCGCACGCACACACAGCAGTGGACCTCCAACAGGATGTTTATACCTCAGGAACACAATTCACACACGCAAGACGCTCACACATGCTCACAGACACACCCAATCAGTCACACAATCAGTCACGCAATCAGTCACACGCCCACACTGACTGGGGAGTGATGTGGCTCTCTCTCTCCATAACTTGCGCTCTAATCAAAGGCTGATTGGAGATGGAAGGGGCAGACCACTGAGGCTCAGCAACGCATAGTGAATTCTGCCCTCGTCGCGATGAGGACAGTCTTTCATCCGGCACCAGAGACAGAGAGACGGCCTGCGTCCTAAATTGCAACCTATGCCCTATTTGGTGCACTACTTTTGACCAGTGCCCTATCTTGGTCAAAAACAGTACACTACATATGGAATAGGCTGTCATGTGAGACGCATCCCAACGGTCTGAGGAGAGGACTGCATTAATTACATGACATTTAGCACCAGTCAGTCAGGCTAGGCTGGCCCGCTCCTAACTGGACACAAGGACTAACAGATGAACGAGAGGCTCATATATGCTCCTTACATGCTCACGGCACTGTGAGAAACATTCATTTACATGGCGCGTAGGTTCCAATGGCTCTAATGATTACTCTGAGAATGGAAGACACTTAACCAGCACTAATTGTCTAGCCGTATGGAAGTATTAATGGAAAGCTGAGCAGTGCCGAGGCTGCTCTGTGTGCAGCTCATATCAACGAGCCAAAACCAAGTAAACGGTTAGACTGTGTCTCAAATGGCACCCTATTTCCTTATCTCTGGTCAAAAGTAGTGCACTACATTCAGTGCCTTCGGAAAGAATTCAGACCCTTTGACTTTTTCCACATTTTGTTAGGTTACAGTCTTATTCTACAATTGATTAAATTGTTTTTCCCCCTTATCAATCTGCACACAATACCCCACAATACCCCCCACCCCCCCCCGGAAATATCACATTTACCTACACTACCATTCAAAAGTTTGGGGTCACTTAGAAATGTTCTTGTTTGTGAAAGAAAAGCAAATTTTTTGTCCATTAAAATAACATAAAATTGATCAGAAATACAGTGTAGACATTGTTAATGTTGTAAATGACTACTGTAGCTGGAAACTGATGATTTTTTATGGAATATCTACATAGGCCAGCATCCCGGAGTCACCTCTTCACTGTTGACGTTGAGACTGTTGTTTGCGGGTACTATTTAATGAAGCTGCCAGTTGAGGACTTGTGAGGCGTCTGTTTCTCAAACTAGACACTAATGTACTTGTCCTCTTGCTCAGTTGTGCACCTGGGCCTCCCACTCCTCTTTCTATTCTGGTTAGAGCCAGTTTGTGCTGTTCTGCCACCACCATGCTGACTTTTACTGAGGAGTGGCTTCCGTCTGGCAAATCTACCATAAAGGCCTGATTGGTGGAGTGCTGCGGAGATGGTTGTCGTTCTGGAAGGTTTTCCCATCATTTCGCTTTGTCATTATGGGGTATTGTGTGTAGATTGCTGTTTTTTAATTTTTATTTAATCCATTTTAGAATAAGGCTGTAAACGTAACGAAATGTGGAAAAAGTGAAGGGGTCTGAATACTTTCCAAAGGCACTGTATAGGGATAAGATGCCATTTGGGATTCAGCCTTAGCTGATGAGTCACTCCATGAAATCAATAGGAAGCATGGGAAATGAACGAGACAGAGCTCAGCAAACACACACTTCCAGAGAGCAGATTCAGGAAATATCCTTTGATTAGTGGTAACTCGCCCTGCTGAAGGCTAGCTCAAGGTTTCTGGCCCGAGCCCTTGGCCCTCAAGGCCCATCGCTCTCCATTCCCACTGACTGACCATCACTCTAAATGATTCCTACTGGCACAGTATACACGGTGTATATCCCAAATGGCACCCTATTCCCTACATAGTGCACTAGTGCACTACTTTTTTTACCAGAGCCCTATGGACCCTAGACAAAAGTAGACCACTATATAGGGAATAGGATGCCATTTGGGATGTGGAGGCAGGGATCATTTAGAGTGACGCTCAGAGTAGACAATGGTGGAATTGTTCCACAGATAGGCTGCTGTTCCTTGCGTCTTTATCATGTGGAACAATGGCAAGTACAGGTAACTGCCAAAATAAAGAAAACACCTTAATAGGGCAGCTTCAAAGCACCTTGGCATGGATTCTACAAGTGTCTGGAAATCTATTGGAGGGATGTGACACCATTTTGTAGATGATGGTGGAAAACGCTGTCTCCAGAATCTCCCATCAGTGTTCAATTGGGTTGAGATCTGGTGACTGAGACGGCCGTTGCATATTCTTTACATCGTTTTCACTGCTCATCAAAACATTCAGTGACCACTCGTGCCCTGTGGATGGGGGCATTGTCATCCTATGGGGGGATAGCCATGGTAGCCAAAAATAATGGCCTGCCTTGCATTTTTATACATGACCCTAAGCATGATGGGATGTTACTTGCTTAATTAACTCAGGAAACACACCTGTGTGGAAGCACCTGCTTTCAATATACTATGCGTCCCTTATTTACTCAAGTGTTTCCATTATTTTGGCAGTTACCTGTATGCCAAGGAACAATGGCATGTTTGGGGTTAGGGCACCGTACCACCACACAGTGACGGTTCAGCGCCATACTCACTCACCTAGATGTGGGAAAAGGAAGTCAGCGAGTGTCAGTTCAGAGTACAACCGCTGTACAAGACGAACACAGACAGACAGACAGACAGGCAGACAGGCAGACAGGCAGACAGGCAGACAGGCAGACAGGCAGACAGGCAGACAGGCAGACAGGCAGACAGGCAGACAGGCAGACAGGCAGACAGACAGACAGGCAGGCAGGCAGGCAGGCAGACAGACAGACAGACAGACAGACAGACAGACAGACAGACAGGCAGACAGGCAGACAGGCAGACAGGCAGACAGGCAGACAGGCAGACAGGCAGACAGGCAGACAGGCAGACAGGCAGACAGGCAGGCAGGCAGACAGGCAGACAGGCAGGCAGACAGGCAGGCAGGCAGGCAGGCAGGCAGGCAGGCAGGCAGGCAGGCAGGCAGGCAGGCAGGCAGGCAGGCAGGCAGGCAGGCAGGCAGGCAGACAGACAGACAGACAGACAGACAGACAGACAGACAGACAGACAGACAGACAGACAGACAGACAGACAGACAGACAGACAGACAGACAGACAGACAGACAGACAGACAGACAGACAGACAGACAGACAGACAGACAGACAGACAGACAGACAGACAGACAGACAGACAGACAGACAGACAGACAGACAGACAGACAGACAGACAGACAGACAGACAGGCAGACAGGCAGGCAGACAGGCAGACAGACGCTGAGATGCATAACCACTCATCCTTTCCATCCCTTGTCCTAGACATTTCAGACACAACATACAACTGTGCGACAGCGTGATGTTTCTGGATGCAGATACACTACAATTAGAAGCAAAAATCTCCCGAGTCAATGGTTGCATCCCAAATGGCACCCTATTCCCTATACAGTGCATTACATTTGACCAAACCCATAGGCCTTGGTCAAAAGTAGAGCACTATATAGGGAATAGGGTGCCATTTGGGATACAGGCGAAGGCGCTAATGTTCCTAATGTAATGTGATGCCTTCATTACAGGAGCAGTAATTACCCATTGTTCAAATCCTTTTATAATCCTCCACTCTCAGCATTTAATTTCTTCAGCTCTTTATTCAAATGTGATTTATTGAGTTTAATTTCAGAAAATTGAAGGTGATTACAGATGTGATCTTCTCTGACACCTCTGCAGTGTCTACAACGCTCTACTTTCGCACATTTACAATGTCACTCAGGAGAGAATGACACTTCACGATTGGTGTTAAGATGTTGCCGTTGTAGTATTCTGCAGGGTAGCAAATTAGAACAATCCTAGACTTTGACAGACGGCAGAATCAACATTGTTTGGTGTCCGCATCATAACAGCTGTTTGAAAAAGAAAAGAGGCCTGTTTTGAATTGAAGAGTATACAGCCAATCACTGACAGGGGATTGCCAAGGAAATCTTTTTATTTGCATTCGACAGCATCTTTCTGGCCTTAATGACCAACACGGATAAGGATACATCGATACGGTGGAGCACGCGGCATCATACTTTACACACACAAAGGACTAATAGAAAGCAGAACACTATTAAACCCTCTGCCTTACATCAATAAAAGTTCCAGGCCAGAGCAATCCGTCATGAGATTATAGGTGATCTCCAGCAGCCACCGCAGTTCTGCTGAGGGTAATATCTGCCATCAATGTCTTCTTCCTGACCTCATGAACTCACAAAGATTTATCACACAAAGAATGTGTAAGAGCAGCAAACCTCCAAAGCGTCCTCTGATACTCACCGTAACCTGTTCTGTGACGTGCTTATGAATTGGTGCATATGCATGCTACCATATACCAATGTCTGGCACTATGTAGGGAATAGGGTGCCATTTTGGATGCAGACAACGTAATGAGATAATAACCAATACAAATACACTGTCTCACTAGCTAAATGAAAAAGTGTTCAAATAAATCAATAATAACAATAATAATTTGAACTGGAGGAGGCGATTGTGCAGCATTGTTAATCACACTATACTTAATCATACTATGCAACGACGGCCTATTTACTCCACGCACTGGAGTTCACCACGCACAGGAGTTCACCACGCACAGGAGTTCACCACGCACAGGAGTTCACCACGCACAGGAGTTCACCACGCACAGGAGTTCACCACGCACAGGAGTTCACCACGCACTGGAGTTCACCACGCACTGGAGTTCACCACGCACTGGAGTTCACCACGCACAGGAGTTCACCACGCACTGGAGTTCACCACGCACAGGAGTTCACCACGCACTGGAGTTCACCACGCATTGGAGTTCCCCATGCACTGGAGTTCACCACGCACAGGAGTTCCCCACGCACAGGAGTTCACCACGCACTGGAGTTCACCACGCACTGGAGTTCACCACGCACTGGAGTTCACCACGCACAGGAGTTCACCACGCACTGGAGTTCACCACGCACAGGAGTTCACCACGCACTGGAGTTCACCACGCACAGGAGTTCCCCATGCACTGGAGTTCAGCACGCATTGGAGTTCACCATGCACTGGAGTTCACCATGCACTGGAGTTCACCATGCACAGGAGTTCACCACGCACAGGAGTTCCCCATGCACTGGAGTTCAGCACGCATTGGAGTTCACCATGCACTGGAGTTCACCATGCACTGGAGTTCACCATGCACAGGAGTTCACCACGCACAGGAGTTCCCCATGCACTGGAGTTCACCACGCACTGGAGTTCACCATGCACTGGAGTTCACCACACACAGGAGTTCACCATGCACTGGAGTTCACCACGCACAGGAGTTCATCACGCACTGGAGTTCACCACACACTGGAGTTCACCACACACTGGAGGTCACCACACACTGGAGTTCACCACACACAGGAGTTCACCACACGCAGGAGTTCACCACACGCAGGAGTTCACCACGCGCAGGAGTTCACCACACACTGCAGTTCACCATTAGTAAACTAGCAGCCAATGGTCTTACATGGTCATTACTTCACTATCCACTATTCTCCACAGCATGGATGAAACCCGTGAACTCCATGAATTAGTTTATTGAATATTTGAGTGATTGTAGCTATGCATCCCGAATGGAACCCTATTATCTATATAGTACACTACTACACTACACCAGAGCCCTATGACAAGTAGTGCACTTAATAGGGTATATGGTTTATAAGCTGTATATGTACGGTTGGAGTGTGGATGTGAATTTATCGTGGGCCTAATGTGTGTGTGTGTATTGTAGTAGGTGTATCTCTGCTGGTGAGTAAGTGAGCTGGATTGAGAGTGTGTGTGAGAGTGTGTGAGATGGTGCCAGTGTGCGCTGATGTGCTGGATATGCACTTGACCTGTCTGCAACGACGTGTGACCCATGAAATGGTTGGCTCAGACAGCTCCCGCTGTGTGTCTGTGTGTCTGTGTTTGTGTGTGTCACACCACTTCATTGGATGTGTACCAGCGCTCTAACAATAGCCTAGGACCTAGACTCAATGGCTAGTAGTTCTCTCTCTGAAACAAAGTTTGATAATGACTAATTGTCATACAAATAAATATCATTATAATTTGTAAAGGAAGTGCTTTTAAATAACAGCCTGTCTACAGCAGGAGAAAAAAGCCTATTTTGAAGAAATTTAGTAGTAATAAACCAAGCCATGTAAAAGATGAATAAATATGAACGCGAGCACAGACACAAGTTCTACCAAAGACACACATGCACGCACACAGACTATGGTACCCAGCAGCGCAAAGCTGGGTGAAAGCACCTGAGGCCAATTTCGTGTCAGTCTGGGCTACAACTAATTTCTTACCCCTCTACTCCGATTTGTCACAACCGGAGAACGTAGGGCGGCGTCCTAAACAGAGCAGGTGAGCCGAGTTGAGCGGTTGGAAATCCCGCTCATCGCTCATGGAGAGGTGCATGCGCTCCACGTCCTTTCCAACGTCTCCGCTAAAAAAAAACGCACCACGCTCACAGGAAAAAGAAACGTCCGCTCCAAATTCGCTCCATTCCCTAAAATCACCGTTTAACCAACACACATCTATTTTTGTGACTACTTGGACCTACCAATTTATTTTTTAAGTATTGAAACCAAACCATACGGATTTGAATGAAAATTATTTGAATAAACATGAAAAGGTGAATGTAAGAAGCATACATCATTTCAAATAGGCTACATGTCATATTAAACAGCATACAGTGCGTTCGGGAAGTATTCAGACCCCTTGACTTTTTGCACATGTTGTTATGTTACAGCCTTATTCTAAAAGGGATGAAGTTATTTTATTCCTCATCAATCTACACACAATACCCCATAATGACAAAGAAAATAGTTTTATTTTTATTTTTGGCAAATGTTTTTTAAAAAGTTTAAAAAAGAAATGTAATTTACATAAGTATTCAGACCCTTTACTCAGTACTTTGTTGAAGAACCTTTGGCAGCGATTACAGCCTCAAGTATTCTTGGGTATGACGCTACAAACTTGGCACACCTGTATTTGGGGAGTTTCTCCCATTCTTCTCTGCAGATCCTCTCAAGCTCTGTCAGGTTAGATGGGGAGCGTTGCTGCACAGCTATTTTCAGGTCACTCCAGAGATGTTCGATCGGGTTCAAGTCCGGCCTCTAGCTGGGCCACTCAAGGATTTAGAGACTTGTCCCGAAGCCACTCCTGCGTTGTCTTGGCTGTGTTCTAAGGGTCGTTGTCCTGTTGGAAGGTGAACCTTTGCCCCAGTCTGAGGTCCTGAGCGCACTGGAACAGGTTTTCATCAGGGACCTCTCTGTACTTTGCTCCGTTCATCTTTCTCTCGATCCTGACTAGTCTCCCAGTCCCTGCCACTGAAAAACATCCCCACATCATGATGCTGCCACCACCATGCTTCACCGTAGGGATGGTGCCATGTGTCCTCCAGACGTGACGCTTGGCATTCAGGCCAAAGAGTTCAATCTTGGTTTCATCAGACCAGAGCTTTGCCTCATAAAAGTGATATCGATCTGTATCCAGTACATACTACTCACACAGTTTAGTGTAGCACAACATATGCTGATATTTCTTTGTTTCACAACACTGTCAGTGGTATAGCTCCACTCAACAACAAAAAATGTAATCATAGAATCAGATACGTACAGGTTGTTCTGTAGCAGTCACATAAGGCATGGCACCATCATACATCCTACAGAAAGCCAGCAAAGAGCAGAAACCTGGGCTGAGCTGTTGCTAAGACACATAGCAAGCCTTAGAGCTAAGTGCTCACTGACTTGATTATTGGAAGGACCCCACAGTAAGAAAGATAAAGAGAGGGGAGGGAGGGAGGGAGATCGGTAGAAAACCCAGACACTGACAGATGACTGGTAAACAATAGACAGAGGGAGGGCTGTGGGGAGGAGAGGAGGAGACATGGCCAGGATCATTATGCCAGCCATTCAACAGGAGGACATGGAATGAGTCCCAAATGGCACCCTATTCCATATGTAGTGCACTACTTTTGACCAGACCGCTATGGGCATCCCTACGGGCCCTGGTCAAAAGTAGTGCACTATAAAGGGAATAGGGTGCCATTTGGGATGCACACATGATGGGACAACAATAGGAAGGTGCGGAGCTGAGAGAGAGAGGACCCCAGAGTCCCTCCCTTCCTCTGGGACACAGCCAGCCCAGACCACCAGCACCAGCTCTCTGTCTGTGTCTCCCTGATAAGACAACAGCTATTGACACTGCACACCCTGCTGATGGATTGGATTATTTCTCGCCGCGGCTGCCTAAATTAGTCTAATGTGTCTCTGGCTGGTTGGTGAGCCGAACACACAGCGGACGGACACAACAAGGCTGATGGGGACATTGTTTAGCGCAGAGAGTGGAGACAGACGGGGCTATATATTGCAGTAATAAGACAAGAGAGTACACTCATGGGCCATGTTCAAAAGTAGTGCACTAAATAGGGAATATGGTGCCATTTGGGACGCACAAGGCAATGCTTTCTCTTTACAGTACTTCAACTAAAAAATAATTTTAAATCCTCATTACAGTTCTTTCATTACTGAGAGAACTAATTTTACCCACAGTTCTCCCACTGAGAGAACTAATTTTACCCACTAATTTTACCCACATTTTACCTCTGCACAATAATCCCAATATCACATTTTTCATGCCACAGAAAGGGTGTTTTGTCTTTGAGGAGTGCAGAGGTCATCTGTGTTCCTAAAAAACAATATGCCCCGGGCCGTAGACTTTATCAACTAACTGCGGAGAAAGCTTTTACAAAGGGCTTCTTTTCCACTGACCTTAACTAACAAAATGGCTGTACAGCATAAGCAGACGTATGTATATCCAGACATTGAGACTGTCCAGGACTGTCTAGTGCAAGCCCTTAGCTTGAGCCTGGCCAGTACAGACCTATGTATCACGTGTCTCAGAGTAGGAGTGCTGATTTAGGATCTGTGTTGCCTTTTAGATTACAATGAATAAGTTTGACATAGGCAGGGGGACCTGATCCTAGATCAGCACTCCTACTATAGAGGGGACCAGAGAGTTATGGAGGTGAGCTACAGGCTAGACCTGCAGCCCTATGACGCACTAGCGTGCTATCCTTTACTGGGATAGGCGTGCTACTAGCAAGCTGCCGGTTGGAAGTCTGGGTTAGTGATGGCACCGTGGACAGGCAGTAAATCGGCAGTAATAGCGGCAGAGGGACTGGGTGTGCTGAAGGATGGTTCCGAGACATGTATTTCCTTAACCCCCAGCAGTCAGTGACTCTAAAGCTTTCTGCACCACCACCTCCCCAGTGAGTCTCCGCATGAGGAGCAGGCTGCCTGCCACACACACTGCTGCAGACTACAGCTGTCTGTGTGTGGCTGCTCCCCTTTCAGCACCTGTGTTGGAACCTGGCCCTCTCCTTCTCCCAGTCACCGCACACACACACACACACACACACACACACACACACACACACACACACACACACACACACACACACACACACACACACACACACACACACACACACACACACACACACACACACACACACACACACACACACACACACACACACACTATACCAAACATTAGGAACAGCTTCCTAATATTGAGTTGCAAATCCCCCCCCGCCTCCATTGCTCTCAGAACAGCCTCAATTTGTCAGGGCATGGACTCTTCAAGGTGTCACAAGCGTTCCACAGGGATGCTGGCCCATGTTGACTCCGATGCTTCCCACAGTTGTGTCATGTTGGTTGGATGTCCTTTGGGTGGTGGACCATTCTTGATACACACAGGAAACTGTTTGAGCGTGAAAAACCCAGCAGCGTCGCAGTTCTTGACACAAACCGGTCTGCCTGGCACCTACTACCATACCCCGTTCAAAGGCACTTAAATCTTTTGTCTTGCACATTCACCCTCTGAATGGCACACATACACAATCCATGTCTCAATTGTCTCAAGGCTTAAAAATCCTTCTTTAACCTGTTTCCTCCCCTTCCTCTACACTGATTGGAAGTGGATTTAACAAGTGACATCAATAAGGGATCAAAGCTTTCACCTGGATTCACCTGGTCAGTCTGTCATGGAAAGAGCAGGTGTTCTTAATGTTTTGTCTACTCCGTGTACACACACACACACACACACACACACACACACACACACACACACACACACACACACACACACACACACACACACACACACACACACACACACACGTTTGACTTGAGAGATATTTATTAGCGTTTAAGTAAGATGTAGGCTGATGACAGGCTGTATTTCTTCCCACACAGCTATACCATATTTTTCCAAGGTTAGCCATCCCAGCAAACATTTGGGATTATTTAAATGTTTTTTCACTGCTAATATTGGTGCATACTGAATCCATCATGCCTGCGCATTCCTCTAATAGTGTGTAATGGTTCACCTCATTCACCTCATTCCCAGAAGCAGAATGACTGATACAACCAAAAGACACACAAAACTCAGCACCGTTTCCGTTTGTGAGGAAATAAACGTGGCACCCACTGTGGTCCCGCTATCATTCCAGGCCACATGGCTGTCAAGCTGCACAAATGAACAGCTTGCCATTTTGACAGAGAACACACCCACGTCATTACCGAGCGCTAATCAATCACGGATGAAAAGTAATGGATTAATGGAACGTCCCAAAAGAGATATACGGTAGCTTCTCTTTAGGAAGTCTTCTTGCAGGCGGCATATAGGCCTGACTCTACAGAATACATCAAGAGTTTTTCCACCTACGTACATAAACCCCTTGCTGGAGAAACAAGACGTGCAGAATTTTTTAATGGACCCCTGTTTAACAAACTGCCGTCGTTCAGTTTCTCCTGTCTGTCAAGACCACTCATGGAGAGCAACCCGTTCACTTCGCCTGCAATGTCAAGAGATGCCAGCAGTTCTACTGGGAATGCCAGGGGGAGATATGTGAGCGAGAGTAAAGCTGCCCTGTTTCTAACTCATTTCACAGTCAAGAGCCTGCTGCCTGAAGAAAACCTGCATTCAATTCATTACTCTACACACCACAGTGCTTTACAGGGGGAACATTTCTGTTATCTTTGAATCGCTATCAATCTCGGTCGATTGGATTCTATGGGGCAGAAATGCATTATTTCTTCCCTAAAGGAAAGCAATATGATTAGGCCTAAGTGTAATTTAGTGCTCTCAATATCTCATCTGTGTCTGTAGTGTAATGACCGATGTTGTTTGTACTGCATCTGCTGCGACCCCAGAGGCAGAAAGTCTTCTCCACACACAGGAAACGTTAACTGATTCTCAATGTGATTCAGCCAGAACAGGATTCTGAATTATTCCATGTCGAGGAACGAGAGGCCTCAATTGCGGTTGGAACGAGAGCCAAGTTGAACAAGCTCCGATAAAAACTCCATAATTGTCTGTCTATCGTCTCAGCTATTCAGATTTGTCACATTTGGTAGAGAGGAAGATCATGAAAAGGATTGTTGGTTAGTGAAATATGAACCAAATTAAAGGAGATGACTTATTTGTTTTGTTTTGTATGACGCATATTAATCTCTCTGCTGAATAGCAAAAAGAAAAGACTGGGGGGAAAACACGTTTTATTAGAAGTGATACAAATACAGCCTACAAACTTCTGAAAGTTCACCTGTGTTCAAGACAACATCTCTGAGCGGATGTAATCTCTGAGGTGAAATGCTTTACGGTGTTCCCTGACTCAGAACTTGAGTGAAAGCAAACATCAGCGACAGGATTTCATTTCAGCCTCGGTCGGCTCGCTCCCCCTACACCAAGACTTGCTTTATGAGTCATAAAGTCCAACAGCAGACAGGAATCAGAGCATACTTCCTGTGGAGTGAGCTACTCAGCCCGGGTGTAAATCAGGAGGACATTTCACACCCCTAGGTGCCCTGAGCCTTCCTGAAAGGAGGGAGTCTAGGAAGAAGGCTGTCGTGATCCAGGCAGGCGATTGGGTTTCTATCTTTCTGGAGACAGACTGACCTAACCCTCTGACCCCTCTGTTCTGTGTGTGGGAAGACTGGCAGGTGAAGATCACGCCCCCTCACCCTGGTAATACTGGGAACAGCACAATGGTACTGGCTCACTGCTCAAACTGAGACAACTCCTATAGATTATTGGACTGAAGAGAGCTCCTCAAAAGAGATTGATGTTGTGCTTCCACATAATAATGAAGTGTGATAGACAATCCTATCCCCACTTAAGTGATCCGACACAACTGCAAAAGGCTTTTTGTCAGAGCCCAGTCATCAGCTCTGTTCAAAGTGTTGGAGTTCCTCTGCAATCGAGAGGAGCAGTAGGCCACAGTGGGGAAATAAAGAACATAAGAGACAAATAGAGAGAGCGCAAGAGAGTAGATTGAATGATGTAAGATCTGAGCACAGAAAATAATACTGCAGAGTAAGGTTCATTCCTCAGAGAGGCTCCTCAGAGAGAACAAGCCAGAGAGATCTGAAAACAACACTGCAATCATTTAAGCTCCAGCCCCAGCTATTAAAACAATGTCTGTTTAATTTCCTTTATCCAATTACGCATGGTTTGTGCAGTGAGGGAAGAGTGAAGAGTCCATCAGATAAGTTGTCCAGTGAGGAATGCTGTGAGCGGCTGAATTTGGAGGAGAAACGATGCCAGCTCCTTCTCCTCAATATAATATTATTGTGAATCCACAATGGGCCTAACACTGAACCCTGATGCGCCCTCCAGATCAAGCTGTGGAACACTAGAGAGCATCATAAAAGTGTAATAAACCATTGCTCTGCTACGTGAGCAATCAGAAGACTTGACAGTGTGTTTGCTGACCAGCCTTTGTTTCCTAATTTTGAATAACGCTTCCTGTTTTGCATAACGTTCTTGGAAATGATAATGGGAGGATACAGTGTAGAAAGCACCATCTGAGCAACACGGTTATCTTCAACGGCACGTTACACAACCTCAGGGGGAGGGAGGGTATGAAATATGATTGAATACATCAACTCTGAGTTCAGCATTGATCTCAGGAGTGTGATACATTCCTTCTTTAAGGTTGTCTCCCTCCGAGTCACAAAGTCCTATTTCTGTAGCGTTCTCATCAAGTGATAGTCTTGAATTGCTCTGTCGTCACGTTTGGCTGTATATATGGCAAGGGAAAATGACAGGTGAGACCTAAGGTTCAAATACTGGATCTCAGCAACAGCTGCCACGGTAACACCCTGACCCAATCATATCCGGTAGAGGGACATTTGTCCGCATTCTGTGGAATTCATGCGGATGAATGTTTTTCTTCATAAACGTGGATGAATGTTTATCTTCATAAAACAACATATTTCACAGTGTGACAGATTGGGGGTCAGGGGGGCCTTTGTCTCCCTTGCAGAGCCCTTTTCCACACAAATGTTTCCCTGCAGCTCTTACTACTCAAGGCTGGAAAAAGACAGCCTACAGGAATAAGTGTTTCTGAAGAACAGCATGCAAGGACACGGATATTTGATTCAATGTAAAACCATTTGTGCCCCGTTTCAGGAAATGAGGCGTATGTCTAATTTCACAGGAAAGCCATTTGCATGTAAACGTTTTATATTATCAAAATGCGTTTTTGGGCAGAAATGCCTTCTGGAACATGTGAACTTTTATGTGCCTTAATTACAAACTTGTATGCCATCTGTAAATATGAATAGAATTGTTAAATTACGAGCCTAGTTGGTTTAGCCACAGAAAACGTCAGGAACCTTCCCGCTAGCCATGATTGGAATGCCCGGTGGATTTAGAGTATGATAGCTAAGGAGATGGAGAAAATTCTGGACTTTGATTGTAATTATGAAGAGGGTGTCAAAAAGAGAACACACACAAGGCTGTTGTTTAAAACACCTGTCTCCAGATTACATCTTCAAACTAAGGGCAACCATGGCATCTGTGACAGAGAGGGAGATGCGTCTATCCATGTAAGATAGTCTAGCTAGCTACATTTTCAGAAATTACAAGTTTCTAATTTTGTCAGAAAGTTGTTTTCATTTTAAGTTTAAAGTGTACTTTTAGCAAGCTAGCTAACGTTAGCTGGCTGGCTCTCTAGCTAACTGTATGTGTATGATCTATGTAGTAATATCATTCATATCTCAGAGCCATTTGCATTGCTAGTTATAGCCTAATGTTAGCTAGCTAACATTGTACCTAGCTGGTTAGTTATCTGCAGATTCATGCAGGGTATTAACGTTATGAGTAAGGATTATGGTTCATTGTTTAGCTGGCTAGCTAGCTACATGTCTAAACAAAAGACTCCACTATGCAATAGAATGTTCATGATGTCACTGTGACAACTGTCGATAGACGTAGCTGGTAAATTCGCTCTGGCTATCTACTCCGATTTCAAAGCACTCTCGTCTGTGTCATGACTCTCTCTCCTTGGTGAGGATCAAAGGTGCCAGATCAGCTTGGCACATGGCCGACAGATAGCCAGACCCCCCCCCCCCCCCCCCCCCCCCCCCACACACACACACACAAGAGGGGAGAGGAGAGGGGGGAGTTGGACCGGTTTTATGACTTAACAGCCAGTCATAAATAGTTTGCAGAAACTTTCTCTTCCTTGCCCTACAGCATTGGAAGACTGAAACTCATTTGTCTACTGTAACAGCCAAAGAATGTACTTGGGAACAATATTCATAAGATAGGAATGTTATTAATGGTCCTTGGGGATCTAAAGAATAATCCTGTCATATGGTTTATTATTTTGTGATGTCATTAAGGATGGTATGACAAAGTAACTGTAACTGAAAGTGTACACGTCCTACAGAGGTACTTAGAGGTAATTGTGGTTTAGTACGGTACCCTGTGTCACCACTTCATTGCTCCATACCAGCGCAAGGGGGAGTTAGAGCACTGATTATGCTTTTGAGTCCTACTGTGTCTCAAACTGACAATGATTGGGCGACATACACCTAAATTGATAATTGTGCACGACTTCAGTATTACCCACTAAAACTGTTGTTACAGT
Organism: Salvelinus alpinus; assembly: GCF_045679555.1. Lineage (NCBI taxonomy): Eukaryota > Metazoa > Chordata > Actinopteri > Salmoniformes > Salmonidae > Salvelinus > Salvelinus alpinus. Next base: position 43,368,185 of record NC_092105.1, on the reverse strand, counting down.
AAGGTTTTTATTATTTTATTTTGCTCTTACTGTAGTACTGTAGCCCACTCCGGACCAGTCACGTTGTAAGGAACTGAGAGGCGCAACAGTCTAAGACACTGCATAACAGTGCAAGCTGTGTTGCTACAGATGCTGGTTCAATACCCATGCCGGCCTCGACTGGGAGACCCATGAGATGATTGTAGGTTTTTGGTTTCTCTCCCTCTAAAAACAGAAATAAATCATTCTAAATAACAAAATGTCTTTATTTACTAATTAGTAACAATGTTAATGTTCAAGAATGGGCTTTTTCCTCTGTCATTTTACGTTATTTGAAAACAAATTCACTTCCAAAATCGTGTTATTTTTTAAACAAAGCGATTATTATTATTAATTTAGAATTATATAAAAGCACCTTGGATATTCTCACATATATATTATTAACCCTGTTATAAGCAGAACAATATATATTGGTCATATTGGTCATGGCTCCCGAGTGGTGCACAATGGGATTGACTTGCAGTTCTCCAGCTGTATCCACTGAAAGCGTGCAAGGTTCAAGGCACGAGGGCAGGGGGCACAGGATGTGCCAAAGAGCCGCGCACAGAAGACAGACCTAGCTCATGGGGAAGGGCGGAGGGGTGGACCCCCACCCCGCCACACTGGGTCACACAGAGAAAAACTTTAAGTGGCATTGCACTAATAATGGCGCTGACTAGGGAAACGTTCCCGCTGTTCTAGCAGGTAGCTGGACAATAGTCTTGTCTAGATGGAAGAGGGGAGAATTCTATTGTCAAATTTATTTCTAAATTAGATTCTAAGTTAAGTATTATTATTATGTATATTATACATTATCAAATTGATGGCACAGTCATATTGTGGCACCTACATAAAGCTGAGTGACTCACTCATTCATGGCTTTGGATCAAAATAAAAAAGTACCAACATTCTTTCTGATAGACTTTAATAAAGAAATGTTTTGGTCATCCTGACCTGGACACCATGTACAGTATTATAATAGCCCATTATGGGCTATTAGCAGGACAATATACCTTTACCAACACTTCTCTGTATTTTGATACTTTGAGGATGGGGCCTCGCAAGTGGCGCAGTGCAAAATGTATTGCTACAGATGCAGGTTCGATACCCGTGCTGGCCGCCACCGGGAGACCCATGAGGAAGCTTTTGGTTTTAATTTAGAATCCTCCAATCTACATGTAATTATTGGTGGACAGTCACGTCATATTTTTCGATATACTTAGACCTACCATAGGCGACATGAGTCTCACTAGTGTTGAGTAATGTGCTGTTAAAAGTGGTATAGGTCTTATTTATTTAAAAAGCATATTGAAGTTCCATCCTAACGGAAACTCAGAGGGTTTTCCGTTTTGCTTGGAATAGAAACACTATAATATTAATTTATTTAACCTTTATTTAGCTCGGCAAGTCAGTTAAGAACAAATTCTTATTTACAATGACGGCCTAGGAATAGTGGATTAACTGCCTTGTTCAGGGGCAGAATGACAGATTTCTAAAGTTTGGACACACCTACTCATGCCAGGGTTTTTCTTTATTTTTACTATTTTCTACATTGTAGAATAATAGTGAAGACATCTATGAAATATGAAAAAAATATGAAATAACATATATGGAATCAGTTAAGAACAAATTCTTATTCACAAGGACAGCCTACACCTTCCTCCCCATCGGGGAATTGAACCCCGGTCTCCCACGTGCCCGCACGACACAGGGAATCTTTAGCTAAATAGCCCAGTACTGTAGCCTACTCCCAACCGTCACGTTGTACAGCTACATATTTTCCATTCCATCCTAACGGAAACCCAGAGGGTTTTTCATTTTTCTTGGAATAGAAACACCATAATATTAATCAAATGAATTAAGCAACATTTCTTAAAATCAGTCCCATATACTATGTTCTTACAAAAAAAAGTTAAATTCTCTAGTACAGCCACATTGAAGGCTATCAAATGCTTCTCAAAGATGACCTCTGGTGGTCAAACTAGCACTAACTAGCATTAATGGTACCTGTGGTTGGCACTAAAATAACATGCCATATAATTATGCGGTACCAAGCAAGCTGTGCTGCAGTACTCTGCAACTTTTAAAGGACGAACCACAGTATGTATCAAGTTTATCTAAATGTGGTATAAAATATATGATTAAATATGAGAATAATTTTGTGAAGATAGCAATGTGATTTTAGCCTTCTAAATTAGATAATTGTTTTTCATAGAAACTTGTGCCCAGTCAGTAGTCAAGTGAGCTCAGAGTTCGTGTCATCATGACGGAATACCCCTTTGGCCCGAGTGCTTAAAAGGACTCACCAAGAATTAACATAGAGAGCAAGCAGACGGACCGTGTAAACCGGACGTCATTAATGGTTAAAACTACAAGATCCAAAAGACGTCAGGCCGTGGTCCACACGTTGAAATGGTTATAAACTTTGTACTGAGACCAGATAGAGTGGAGCAGTGGCTACACGGCTGAAAATGGTTTAAACTCTACAGACCAGCCGACGTACAGCACGAGCTGAACGATACGAAATGGTTAGAAACTCTCAACACGATTGAAGAAGATCACCTAGGAGACCAGAAACATTCATAGTCTGCAGCTGTGCATGTAAAAAGTGGTCCTAGAACTTTGACTAAAAGACACAAGGGTGGGAAGGAAGAATCCTTCCCAGACAACCGTTGGTATGTCTGAAGTATCTATCCTAACGAACACTCCAAGACCAGAGAAGCTCTACAACTAAGAAGGACATTGTGACCTCTGGTGGACAACCAAAGCCTTACATCGAGCCACTACCCATAGACGGATCGATTGGTTTCAACATGGAGACGACAGAGAAAGACATCTACGCATAAATATATATTGCATCTCTAATTCGAATGAGTGGTGGTTAGGGTGCTAAGTATTCTGGTTACTGTGAGCGTAGTTTCCAGATTTTAACACGATAAGTTGACTTTTTGTCTCTCCCTCTCCCTAGACGGATGAGGTAATAATTAATAATTGACTGTTATGGATGTAAGAGATATCTGTATATCTTTAGAGTTTAAGTCGGAAGATAGTAACTCGTTAAACAACTTTTCCCGTGGTGCCCCAAATTCCTAATTAGTTAATTGTTACATGATTAATTTTACCGAGTAACAATTAAACATAGTTGATAAAATAAAATGTTATTGTTCACTTACGCATGGTTAGCAGATGTTAATGCGAGTGCAGCGAAATGCTTGTGCTTCTAGTTCCGACAATGCAGTAATATCTAACAAGTAATCTAACAATTTCACAACAACTACCTTATACACACAAGTGTAAAGGAATGAATAAGAATATGTACATATAAATATATGGATGAGCGATTGCCAAACGGCATAGGCAAGATGCAGTAGATGGTATAGAGTACAGTATATACATATGAGATGAGTAATGTAGGGTATGTAAAAATTATATAAAGTGGCATTGTTTAAAGTGACTAGTGATACATTTATTGCATCCAATTTTCAATTATTAAAGTGGCTCGAGATTTGAGTCAGTGTGTTGGCAGCAGCCACTCAATGTTAGTGATGGCTGTTTAACAGTCTGATGGCCTTGAGATTGAAAAACAGATTCTGTCTCTTGGCCCCAGCTTTGATGCACCTGTACTGCCCTCGCCTTCTGGATGATAGCGGGGTGAACAGGCAGTGGCTCAGGTGGTTGTTGTCCTTGATGATCTTTTTGGCCTTCCTGTGACATCAGGTGGTGTAGGTGTCTTAGAGGGCAGGTAGTTTGCCCCCGGTGATGTGTTGTGCAATAACAGTCATCAGATTAATGATAGTCACGTTACGACATCTGAGTGTGCCAGAGCTACAGAATAACTGACGAACACTCAACACCCACTGAATATGGCCAGTGTCAGTAAACGTTGGCAAAACCTTCTTTTTTTTTCTACCAGCAGCAAAGTTACAGTCACCAACGCTCTGGATAACATAAAAACAGCCTAACCAGCTCTACTAGGGTGAGTAAAATGGTCAGAGTTAGCTGTTCTCTCATTTGTGTCTGGAAGTAGCTAGCAGGCTAGCCAACATTAGCCAGTTAGTTTGGGTGCTTGACTGCTGTTGTTACGTCAGAACGCTTGGATCAACCCTACTCATCAGCCAGAGCGTCCAGTGTACGCTCCCAAGAGCAAAGCGCTCTGAATTTACGAACGGACAATCTGACAACACTCTGAGTTTACGAACGCCCAGAGCCAATCTGGCACTCCAGATTGAATTTACGACACACCCGAAGTATAAACCAGCCTTTAGTCTTGAAATATTTGGTTGTTTAGTACATGGCCTCACATGTGAATCCTTAAAGAGATGGGTGGGGCTAAGGCTTTTAAGAGGGTGTGAACGATGCTGAACGGGTGTAGACAAATAAGAGGTCTCCAGTAAGTTTACCAAAACATTCAATGGCCATTTTCTCAAAAGTGAGGTTACAAGTTTATCAACTTTCAAAGCAGAATTACTTTCCCATTGATCCTCAACTCTAGTCTATGATACCTAATTTTCTAGCTCAAAGTCTCCACTTTTATCCAATGTAAAAAACACCATTTCAAATTTTGCTACATAAGACCGAATCTAGCCGGTCGGTCACGTTTGTGTTTTAGGTATTGTGTTAAAATACCGGATAACATTTCTAATGCAACATTTCATTCAATAAAGTAATGTGTAGGTGGTGTTCTAGGTCTCAGCAAAAAGTTAACTCAGCTGCAAATATATTAAATAGTTTCCTTACTTTGCACTGTTTACTCAAACCGTAACTACATACTCCCATTGAGTATAGATCCTATTCATAGACCTTAAGCCAAATACCTCCAAAATACCTCTGTACATCTCGACTGGTTCCTTACATCACCCTAGCTACAGTAGATGCAGGTTCATACTATATTGTTTGTTGCTAGAAACTCCAACCCCCTCGTCTGTGTTTGTTCATCTGTAGTGGATCCATTTTAAAACTCAATTTCAGCTAGTCTCAACACAGGTTTCAGTGAGCATCGGATTAAGGAACTGATTAAAATCAAAGAGTGGAGAGCCCTTGCCTGGCCGCTCCGCTGCACAGGCCTGTTGGTCTGGCATGTGTGTCTGCTGCAACACCAGTCAGTCTGGTCTGGTCTGGTCTGCAGGGATTAATGAAGGCTGGGCTGGCTGACTCTGATGACTTCTCCAATATCAGCCTGCCCGCAATGTAGACAATGCTGAGCTATAAACGGAAGCTGTAAACATAGGGTGCTTTCAATGCATGCATCTGTAAAACATACTGCAAGTGGCTTGTGTCATATGAGTTGATAGATGTTATGCAAAGTCTGTGTGTGGCACGGTTACATATCTTAACTGCAGCAATCGATCTGATTCGCTGTGCGGGAGTGATACAGCATGGCGTAGTCTCAACAACAAGGCAAGCGCATAGTTGACGTTCTACATCTTTAAAAAAAAACATGTGTTTTTAACTGTCCAGTTGGACAGGCAAACAGACAGACAGCTGGTGTGAAGGCTACACCACCACCATATAAAACTGGACCGAAGCGTGTGTCCCCTGCAGCCCACGCTATGACGTCATCACTCCTCTCAGCTGCTCAGTGAAGACAATGCACTGTGCTCCAGAGACAGGGAGACTTCCAGTCCAGTCAAGGCCTGCAGGCTGTGCCAGATCCTGCTAGCAGCTAGCGCCATGAAACATCTGGACTACAAGAGAAGCGTGGGGAGAAGGCAGATGTCAAGGCTGAGTATAAACGCGCTCCAGGAACAGTACGGCAGAATTGAATGAAACATGAAGCGGAACTTTTATTAGACATTGGTTTGTCTACCTTGACACATCTGATATGGAAGCCAGGTTTGATATTTATGGCCTTCTAATGGGGAGGGTGGCAGCATCATCTGTTAGCTCTAGGTATTGGAATCGACTAGGAATCAGAGTAAGCCGTTTATACTTAGGGCGAGGTTTTTCATAAAAAGTCAAATATAGGGCAATGGGACACTGGCAAAGTATCAGTCTAGAGAGGTTAAAGGGAGGTTGTCCAACTGACCATGTCACATGTTTTAGCAGAAAGAATGGATCTCAGCTTGATTTAGTTTTAGTAGTAGTAAAAATTTGAAAAACAATGTTTTTCTTTATAAATTACAGGGAGAACACTGTTCAATGTTATGGCCAATTTGAAATGACTGCAGTGGAAAGCAAAGACGGATACACAACCAACGGAGCACAAAACCGATCTTCATTAAACCGTACTCTAATTTCCATACCCTACCTCAATTTTCAGAGGGTGAGGTTTGAATTTGTAATATACTGTAGCTACACTTACAATAAATATAATGTAGCTCCATTTACAATAAATATAATGTAGCTCCATTTACAATAAATACAAAAAACACCCACCCAGCCCACGGTGCAAGCTAGGCTCCTTAATGCAATTCACGGATGTCAATTTTCCCTGGGATGAGATAGGGGTGTGGGGAGCATGTCAATTTGGTTTGGAGGAAGAAGGCTGATGAACCGTCACACAAACCTTCACATTCTTTCTTCCTACGACACTGACACATTAAGATGGCCGTGCAGGAGGGTGATTCTAACTGTTCAGTGTTTCCAGATTTCTATGAATTATGACCTATAATTACTTACAATATGAGTGAAATAGTTTCCCTTCCAATAATTTTTTTTATGTATTATGTTAAAAAGCAGCTTTTCTGTGCTGGAATGGTATGGGCGTACCCAACAACCGAATGGTGTGGGCGTATATACCAGTCATTAAAAATATTCATGCGAGTAGACCGCTGATTGGCCAGCTCATCCTCCTCAGGAGTATGACATCATACTCTATGAGGAAATAGCAAAATAGTCTGTTTGAAATACAAGTTTGTGGTGGGGTTTTTGAAGTGTTTTTTTCTCAGATGTATGCTTTGGCCACAAATACGAGTATAGGACGAGTCAACGACCTTATTTGGGTATCATTTAACACAATATGAACTTTTAAAAGTTAGATTTTCAATGGACATTTACTTTAAGTGGAGGTAACTGGCACATCCCCATAAAAATACTTGTCTTGTAATGCATATATGCCAGAGCCAGACAACAAAAGAGAGCAGGTGTGAGGAGCCAGGCAGGTCTGAGGTACTGTAATGAGCCATCATGCAAGTGAGAGCACTATAAACCCTGAGGGTAATGTAAGGCAGCCTTAGGCTCTTCTCTGCCTCTCTAGGCAGGAAAATGCTGCATTGCTGCATTTTAATCAGCAGCCTGTACAATAGCAGGAAGTTTGTTACCATTTTAAATCATCTTTCCTCCATTGGACTATTTTTACTTACTTTTTTAGTAAATATTTTCTTAACTCTTTCTTGAACTGCGTTGTTGGTTAAGGGCTTGTAAGTAACATTTCATGGTAATGTCTACTACACCTGTTGTGTTCGGAGTATGTGACAAATTTGATTTGATTTTGATTTGATCTCTCACTGTCTGACAGGTTGTTCCTGTCAGGCATCACGCTGCAGAGGCTGATGCTAAACTGTCTCGGGCTTCTCCTGCAGAGGGGACAAAATTCATCACCAGAGCTATTTTCAAGAATTACAGTGAATTACATTCCCAGTCCGTAGGCTTGCCATAAATTAGCACACAAAGAGCCAGCCCTGTGCTTTTGGAGAAACACGTACAGTAGGTCACACCCAATCTCCACACGCATCACATCCACAGAGTTTACGTTGCTAGGCAGCACATGCATTACACAATCGAGGGGAATTTCTAAGTAGCCATCATTATGCCCAAGCATCAATCATCTGTCTTTCAGCAGTCATTCTCCTCCGTTTTCAAACACTTTACAATTGAAAGGCGAAGGCGAGCGTTTTGTATGCCGTTTCTACTTCACACCATGTTCCCTCTCTTTATCAGCCCTGGGTTTCAGAGGTAATAACACAGGACAGTTGGGAGGAAGCCATGCACATATCCTCCCCCCGCACTTTGCACCACCAAGACCCAACATTTCCCAGAAACAATGGAAGAAAGAAAAACTAAAATCATACAATTTCCATTTCACAATTATGGGTAGGCCTATATTTAGAGATGTAATCAAAATGCAACACAAACAATTAGAGCAGGAGAAGGAGAGGTATTGTGTGGGGTAGTGATTAAACCTCTCTCTCGCTCTCTCTGGTGCTGCAGTTAAGAGTTGTAAAAATACTATTTCTGGTTGCATTCGCTCAGAGTTCACTTACCGTACATTTCTGGATAATTGACCTAAAGTGATAAACTTAATCCATTGTTTCCACTGCAATAACAACGAGCTTTTCCTTCTATTAAATACAAACAGAACACAGCTGAAGTTCACAAATCAAATCAACTCACAGCTATTTACAAAGAAAGGCCTTGTCTGTTAGAGAGTCTGATTAGGCCGAGTTTTCCTCAACTGCAGAATGCAAAATAGGGCAAGGTTGAAAAAAAGTGGAAAATGTGTTGATTGTGAGGAGAATCTGAAAAAGAAGAAAACCAAAGAGAAGAAATTCCCTCTCCTTTTATACTAACTATTTTTCGTATGCTACTATTGCTCAGTAAACACCGCACCAGCCTTTCAATAGCTGTGACAATACTTTGCTCTTGCTCAATGGCTCTTGCTTATTTCAAATGCAGTCACGTCACAAAAAAAACACAATACTTGAATCATTTCACCAACAGAGGAAACCAATTCCAATAGCCCCAGCCCTTTTCCGTTCCCTGTACCTCTGTGCTCCTGCATAGCTCCTGATGGCTTCAGTGGCATGCTGTGGTGTTACACCACACAGAGAGAGAGAGAGAGTGCCTTCTGGAGGCTGAGTCAGAAGCAGAACAGAGCAGTGACTCGACAGCACCAGCTGAGGCCCGACCAGAGCTAAGGAACACAACACAGGACAATGGAATCACAGCCTGGGGGGGGGACTTCCATAGAGCAGCCACAAACACTTTGCCTTGGGTCGTGCTTATGCCGCCTTAACATCTAGTGTGCAGTGTAGGTCAGTTCCATGTAAAAGGACCCATGAGCACCAACATGTGAAGGTTATAGGAGCACATCAAATTTGTTGTCAAATGAAAGTCTATATTTTTGGGAGATGAAGGTATAGAATACGTTTAACCACCATTTTCCATCCCCCCAAAAAATGAAATAAGCAAAGGCTTTGATTTGAGGTCACAGATGGAAAGGGGTTCTTAAAAAACATCTACTAGAAAAAGTATTTCAAGGTATTAGTAATACATCAAAACACAATAATATTGAAGGCCACTGCCAACTAATATCAAGATTGATATTTAGTTTTGCAGAAATTCTTTGCCTTCTATATGTTTAAGAAATATTGCCTAGTGCCTTGTCATTCTGTTACCAAAAACCAACATATTTTTAAGATATTTTGACATTTCTCTCCCTCATGAGGGAGAATTATGAAAGTTCACAGAAGTAACAAGAAAAGGTAGACCTATCAATTAGCTCGTGTTTTGACAGATATCAATTTTGTTTATGAATTATTAAGTAATTAAAATGCGTCACTATGTTACCAAATCAGTAACAGAATGACTGCAATTGAATTGGCCACAATGGGAGATCACAGTAGAGTAAAATACAGTAAAGAAAAGTTAGAGTAGAGTTCAGTACAGTAGAGTACTTTTCTTTTCTTTACTGTACTGTACTCTTCTATAATGTACTGTAATGTGATGTGCTCTGCTGCGCTGTACTGTGATGTCCAAACTTGTGAAACATAGATGTTTATGATTGGTACAGATTCGTTATTGTTTGAGGGTGGAGCTCATTAGAATCATGGCCAGTGTATAGAATAATAACCAAACATGTAAAGGAAGATAAAAAATGTCTACCTTTGTATACAGTGGCTTGCGAAAGTATTCACCCCCTTGGCATTTTTCCTATTTTGTTGCCTTACAACCTGGAATTAAAATGTATTTTTGGGGGGTTTGTATCATTTGATTTACACAACATGCCTACCACTTTGAAGATGCAAAATATTTGATATTGTGAAACAAACAAGAAATAAGACAAGAATACTGAAAACTTGAGCGTGCATAACTATTCACCCCCCCAAAGTCAATACTTTGTAGAGCCACCTTTTGCAGCAAATACAGCTGCAAGTCTCTTGGGGTATGTCTTGGCACATCTAGCCACTGGGATATTTGCCCATTCTTCAAGGCAAAACTGCTCCAGCTCCTTCAAGTTGGATGGGTTCCACTGGTGTACAGCAATCTTTAAGTCACACCACAGATTCTCAATTGGATTGAGACATGTAAATGTTTCCCCTTAAACCGCTCAAGTGTTGCTTTAGCAGTATGCTTAGGGTCATTGTCCTGCTGGAAGGTGAACCTCCATTCCAGTCTCAGATCTCTGGAAGACTGAAACAGTTTTCCCTCAAGAATTTCCCTGTATTTAGCGCCATCCATCATTCCTTCAATTCTGACCAGTTTCCCAGTCCCTGCCGACGAAAAAGATCCCCACAGCATGATGCTGCCACCACCATGCTTCACTGTGGGGATGGTGTTCTCGGGGTGATGAGAGATGTTGAGTTAGCGCAAGACATAGCGTTTTCTTTGATGGACAAAAAGCAACATTTTTGTCTCATCTGACCAGAGTACCTTCTTCCATATGTTTGGCGAGTCTCCCATATGCCTTTTGCTTATTTTTTTCTTTAGGCAATGGCTTTTTTCTGGCCACTCTTCCGTAAAGCCCAGCTCTGTGGAGTGTACGGCTTAAAGTGGTCCTATGGACAGATACTAAATCTCCACTGTGGAGCTTTGCAGCACCTTCAGGGTTATATTTGGTCTCTTTGTTGCCTCTCTGATTAATGCCCTCCTTGCCTGGTCCGTGTGTTTTAGTGGGCGGCCTTCTCTTGGCAGGTTTGTTGTGGTGCCATATTCTTTCAATTTTTTTATAATGGATTTAATGGCGCTCCGTGGGATGTTCAAAGCTTCGGATATTTTTTTATAACCCAACCCTGATCTGTACTTCTCCACAACTTTGTCCCTGACCTGTTTGGAGAGCTCCTTGGTCTTCAAGGTGCCGCTTGCTTGGTGGTGCCCCTTGCTTAATGGTGTTGTAGACTCTGGGGCCTTTCAGAGCAGGTATATATATATACTGAGATCATGTGACACTTAAATAAAGTCCACCAGTGTGCAATCTAACTAATTATGTGATGTCTGAAGGTAATTGGTTGCACCAGATCTTATTTAGGGGCTTCATAGCAACGGGGGTGAATGCATACGCACGCACCACTTTTCTAGTTTTAATTTTTTCGAATTCTTTTGAAACAAGTAATTTTTTTCATTTCACTTCACCAATTTGGACTAATTTGTGTATGCCCATTACATGAAATCCAAATAAAAATCAATTGAAATTACAGGTTGTAATGCAAAATAGGAAAAACGCCAAGGGCGATGAATACTTTTACCATGAAGAGAATGGCATTCACAATTATTAATTTCTGTGTAGTACAGACATGATGTCATTCTGTTACTGTCATTCTGTTACCGGGTGATGATTCACGTCACTTACTCTACTTCATTAACCAAAATATATTTATTCAAACTCAAGGTGTCCATATCATAGCTGACAGGCCATTCTTCCTGCAGACATCTTTGAATCTTATTTCAGAGTATATACTTTACAGGTATTAACAGAATTTTGGGAAAAGATGGTAAAATAAAAAACTGAGGGATATTTTACTGTCATTCTGTTACCAAACTTTACATCTGCATGGTTCATCAAGTAAATGTGTTTTAGTAAAATGATTGTTGGTAAAAAATAGACTCATGCATATACACTGAGTGAACAAAACATTAGGAACACCTCGCTAATATTTAGTTGCACCCTGTTTTGCCCACAGAAGGGCAAAACATCAGAAGGGCAAAACATCAGAAGGGCAAAACATCAGAAGGGCAAAACATCAGAAGGGCAAAACATCTACAAGGTGTCGAAAGCATTCCACACAGATACTTGCCCATGTTGACTCCAATGCTTCCCACAGTTGTGTCAAGTTGACTGGATGTCCTTTGGGTGGTGGACCAACAACGCTGCAGTTCTTGACACACTCAAACCGGTGTGCCTGGCACCTACTACCATACCCCATTCAAAGGCACTTAAATCTTTGGTCTTGCCCATTCACCCTCTGAATGGTACACATACACAATCCATGACTCAATTATCTCAAGGCTTAAAAATCCTTCTTTAACCTGTTTCCTCCCCTTCATCTACACCAGTGGTTCCCAAACATTTTATAGTCCCGTACCCCTTCAAACATTCAACCTCCAGCTGCGTGCCCCCTCTAGCACCAGGGTCAGCGCACTCTCGAATGTTGTTTTTTGCCATCATTGTAAGCCTGCCACACACACACTATATGTGTCACGGCCGTCAAAAGGAGGAGACCAAGGCGCAACGTGGTATGCGTACATTCTTCTTTATTATAAGAATGAACACTGAACAAAACTAACAAATTAACAAAACGTGAAGCTATACAAAAGAGTGCTGACAGGCAACTACACATAGACAAGAACCCACGAACACAAAAGGGAAAATGGCTACCTAAATATGATCCCCAATCAGAGACAACGATAAACAGCTGCCTCTGATTGGGAACCATATCAGGCCAACATAGACATATAAATCACCCAGACCTACAACAACCCTTGACATACAAAAACCCTAGACAATACAAAACTAACGTATCCACCCTAGTCACACCCTGACCTAACCAAAATATAAAGAAAACAGAGATTACTCAGGTCAGGGCGTGACAATATGATACATTTTTAAACATAAGAATGAGTGTGAGTTTGTCACAACCCGGCTGGTGGGAAGTGACAAGGGGCACAAATTACAATATAATAATAATCAATAATTTTGCTCTTTATTTAACCATCTTACATATAAAACCTTATTTGTTCATCGAAAATTGTGAATAACTCACCACAGGTTAATGAGAAGGGTGTGCTTGAAAGGATGCACATAACTCTGCAATGTTGGGTTGTATTGGAGAGTCTCAGTCTTAAATCATTTTCCACACACAGTCTGTGCCTGAATTGAGTTTTCATGCTAGTTAGGGCTGAGAATCCACTCTCACATAGGTATGTGGTTGCAAAGTGCTTTCGTGTCTTAACAACGCAATTTGCCAAGGCAGGATACGCTGAGCGCAGCCCAATCCAAAAATCTGGCAGTGGCTTCTGATTAAATAAAATTTTCACAGAACCGCTTGATGCAATTTCGATGAGGCACTCTTGTTCAGATATCGGTAAGTGGACTGGAGGCAGGGCATGAAAGAGATAACGAATCCAGTTGTTTGTGTCATCCTTTTTGGGAAAGTACCTGCATAATTGCGCACCCAACTCACTCACCTGCTTCGCTATATCATATTTGACATTGTCCGTATGCTTGAGTTCATTTGCTCACAAAAAAATCATACAATGATGGAAAGAAAGGTGTTGTTGTCCTTGTTAATGAAGACAGAGAAGAGCTCCAACTTCTTAATCATAGCCTCAATTTTGTCCCGCACATCACCCAGATAGGCCAGTCATATGAGAAACTCGTCATCATGCAAGCGGTCAGTGAAAATTATGGTTAGTAAAGAAAACTTTAAGCTTGTCTCTCAATTCAAAAAAACATGTCAATACTTTGCCCCTTGATAACCAGCGCACTTCTGTATGTTGTAAAAGCGTTACATGGTCGCTGCCCATATCATTGCATAGTGCAGAAAATACACGAGAATTCAGGGCCTTGCTTTAACAAAGTCAACCATTTTCACTGTAGTGTCCAAAACGTCTTTTAAACTGTCAGGCATTCCCTTGGCAGGAAGAGCCTCTCAGTGGATGCTGCAGTGTACCCAAGTGGCGTCGGGAGCTACTCCTTTACCACTACACTATGTCTCCCTGTCATGGCTTTTGCGCCATCAGTACAGAGACCAACACATCTTGACCACCAAAGTCTATTTGATGTCACAAAGCTGTCCATGACTTTGAAAATATCCTCTCCTGTTGTCCTGGTTTCCAGTGGTTTGCAGAAGTGGATGTCTTCCTTAATAATTGAACCCCCATAAACGTAACGGACATATACCAGGAGCTGTGCCATCTGTTGACACATCCAGATGTAATGCATAGAATTCACTGGCTTGTATGCGAAGCAGTAATTGTTTCAAAACATCTCCTGCCATGCGTCGTGAAACAGTGTTGTTTGATGAAGGCATTGTCTGTATAGTTTTTTGGCCTTTTTCCCCAGCATTATCTCAGCCATATAATTAAGTAGGAATAATTAAGTCCTCCACAATAGTACTTTATGGGGCTTGCCTGTCCTAGCCACTTGGTAGCTCACCATATTAGACGCTTCTAGCCCCTTATTATTAATGGTATATGTGGCTTTTATACATGTCTTACTACTCGAAAGTTGTCTTAATTCTCACTCAAAAAACTCCCATGGCTTCAAATTGGCATGTTTTGTTTCTAAATGTCTGCGCAAGAGTGAAGGTTTCATTGAGTTGTGAGATAGTGCTTTTGCACATATAAACACACTGTGGCCGAGGAAAGGCACTACTCCCAATATAAGTGAACCCCAAAACAATGTAGTTCTCAATGTAGTTCTCGTCTTTTCGATGGTCCAACGTCCCTGTCTGTTGTTCGGTGCTTTCCCGGGTACATACGGACCGTTAGTGGAATTCCCGCGAGAGAGTAACGGTTAATGTGATTGGATGTTCATTATTTGACTAGGCTACCTGTATTTGACATTGTGTTGTTATTTCGCTGAACACTAGATGGTTTAATTTTATTTTGGGCAGTGAAACTAGGCTACACAGGCGAGAAAAAAAACTCACCCAAATGTATAGCCCCGTTGGAAAATATTGTTTGACTGTTTGAAAATGTGAAGAATTATTATACATTAAAAAAAAAGTGAGTCCCATGTTTATTTGGCGTACCCCCTACAGCATTGCGCGTACCCCAGCTTGGGAATACCTGATATACACTGATTGAAGTGGAATTAACAAGTGACATCCATAAGAGATCATATTTACCTGGTCAGTCTATGTCATAGAAAGAGCAGATGTTCCTAATTTTTTGTACACTCAGTGCAGGTGTATGGTTAGTCAGTTAAAGAATGCGGTGAAGGAATCAGGTGAAAAGGTGAGTCTCAGCGTTACTCTGTTACCGGGGAATTGCCCTGTAGTATTCGTGTTGCTATTTTCACACCTTGTCAAGCAACATTCATATTTATACCCTCCATGGTATCGCGGGCCAGGCAAAGTAGTGATCCACTGAGCAGCCATCCGCTGAGGATGAAGAGGATACGGATCTCCTCACAATAAGAAGGCTAGAGACTAAGTGAAATAGTCTGATAGGCCCTTTTCCCTCCCCTTGTGCTTAACCCACTCTGGTAATGACGGAGAAACATGTGAGCGTTCTGCTTTTCACAAAGACCAAGCAGAGTCAAGGTGTTTATCTGTTTGAGAGTTGTCCTGTTTTTCTTTGCCTTTCAAAACTGCTTTCTCCACAGTGTAGACTTTGGTTGGTCTGCGCAGAGAAAGAAAACATTTATCCTTCTTTTATTTGACCAAAATCACTGGGCACCAGGGGCCTCATTCGTCAACAGTGTGTACATTTCTTTGAAAAATTCTGGTGTACATGGAGATTTTAGGATTTGGGAATTATGAAACTGTCGCACGCAACATATACGCATGTTTTCATTGATAAATCAGAGCCATATTACATTTGTGCGTTCGTGAATGAGCACTACAACCCCACCTGGAAAACCTTCACCTTTTATGGTAACAAAGACACCCTCATTTGGAAATGTTGGAACTGGGCCATGTCAGTTAGCAGAATAGCACATAGAATGTAGAATGTTTTAATCTTTTGCAGTGACCTTTTCAAACTGAAAATGCATGCCGCCTAGAGCAAGTGCCAACCACTGGCTGCGCATTCTGCTAGATTGATTGTCTATTGAACAATTTAAAGGTAAATCCTGCCTACAGCCCACACTTCTATGCAAAAGACGAATTGTTGTTCAATATTTTGTTCATCAATACATGATTGTGTTTATATCTCCTGCTTTGGTATAGACTCTGAGATTAAATAGGCTATGACGTCGCGCTCCTATCGCACAAGGATACTTTAGCCTACCTATACTGTCATAGACTACTGGTCTATTTACTTTTGAGAATGGTTGGCTATTGAAAGAGCGATTAATAAATAGTAGCCAAATATTTGTTGTGGGGGTGAGGATAAACTAGTCATGTCAGAAAAAGTGAGACATGTCCTGCAATATGTTTATGATTTAGGCCTATATTATAAAAGTAAGATAAATATATTAGGCGACATGCTGCTATGTGATCTATTACCAACGGCAAATGCATCTGTTTTATCACTAGGCCTACGTTGTAACGTTTTCATTAGCCTACCATTATTATAATTCCGTGCATCAAACACCTCCATTTCGCCCAAAATAACAATATTTGCTTGCAATAACGTGGATCGGACAGTAGAAGTTGGTCTGAGATTTGCATGGAGATACACACACTTTCCCGTCAAGTTCAAAATGGATAAATACCAACCTTTGCGGGAAAACTGGCGTATGCATGCTTTGGGTCATATTTTGTGCGTAGACAACATTTCTAAATGCGGCCCCAGGGGAATGGGGATATTGAACTCAATCTGACTTGATTGGAGCTACTGACATCTTCCTGAGTCCCATCGTGTGCTCAGTGGGGCTCAGTTGTGCTGCCAGCAGTAATTCCCCCTATGAGCTGGCTAATCCCACACATGAGCCGGGAATGAAATGGCATTTGATTCTAATGTGTTCAGCTCAGAACCAAGTCATAGAATAAGAGGGAAAATACATACCACATCGCCGGATAGAATAGACAGAAATACCACTGTGGAAATGTAAGAAGGCAAAAGGGAGAGACGGTGCATCAAAAGACGTCGGCCAGCCGCTAAGACAATCAATTGCTGTTTTATTATCAGGGGGAGTAAAACCACACGACTGGCAAGCTAGCTAGACGAGAGGCACATGTTTCCCGTAGGTAATGCCGTGCCCAATATTTGTCTTATCTTTATTTTAATTCCAGTCAAATGTAGCCTATCAGTTTTCTCAGACAGAACAGCTGGTCGGCCTTGTGAGTGGAGGGCTGAAGTGTATAGGGAGGAATGGAGTGGGCCTTCGGACCAGATGACTAGAGAGGACATGTGCTTACATGAACTAGACACCAGCTGCTGC
The DNA here is from genome assembly GCF_045679555.1 of Salvelinus alpinus. NCBI lineage: Eukaryota > Metazoa > Chordata > Actinopteri > Salmoniformes > Salmonidae > Salvelinus > Salvelinus alpinus. Next base: position 43,350,961 of record NC_092105.1, on the reverse strand, counting down.
TGGACCCCTTAACAGAGACATGACAACCAGGTACACACTGGCGCCAAATAGCCTACCAAACTGCCAACAGTTTGTCCTATGAACAGCTCATGTGGTGAATGTTTCTGATAAACTAGGTTTTCTGTCTACTTTATGATTGAAATAAAAAGGCCAATTGATTCATTGAAAAGAGAAGTCCTGTAAATAGTTAATCCAGCTTTCATCATAATACTGCCCTGTCCTCCACATCTGTCCTATAGCTTTGTAGCATAGCATGATTAGCATCCCATGTGCTGCTATCACTGTCAATATTTCAAACCAAGGCCCTTGATCATAGCAGCAGTCCTGCTATGAGAGTTCAATAGCTGAGTTCATTTGGTTGATTTCTGCCCTCGACTGAAAAGCCATTGGTCAAGCTATCCTCTTTGTTCTATTAATAAAATCGACACAGGCCCCCATTTGCAGGATCTGTTTAGTCAATCATGGTTTGACACAGTCAGTCCTTCTCTTTTCGTACAGCCAGCCTGTATCCACAATGACAGCGCAAGAATGTCAAAATAAAACCCCAGGAGTAAATTAGCTTTAATTGCTAGTGACATCTGTTTTTAAATACAATTTGGGAAGGAAGTAGTTGACACTATTACGCAGCAATGCATGTGTTTGTAAGCGAGGCCACTGTATAGCTCCTTAGAAGAACTCCAGTTGAGAAATTCATTATTCCCCCGCCCAATTGAAAAAGAATAGGGCAATTTAAATTGACCACACATAGTTGGCAACATGGTGAGAAATCCGCCGATCCCCTGCCAGAAGACATAGCTACTGCACTGCATAGCTGGCAAAACTCAATTTGTGGGAGAAGCAAATAGAATTGCTCTGTCTATCATCTCCATAAGGAGGCATGGGGGAAATTTAAAGGAGCGTTTTATGTCAGAGGCAATGCAGCCTTTTTCCAAGCATCTAGGTCTAGGATACACACAAACCGCTGCATGCAATGCCCACCGGACTTCATCTTCTATGAATAAAAGCAGCCAGGCAGAGAAAGCCATCCAAGTCAAATGAACACATTTCACATTTCTGACACTTTGAATCTGAATCTTTCCCTCACAAAAAGCCTACATGTGGAGTTTAACTCCCTGCCATATTTTGAAACCATCCCTTTCCAGCGCCATCATCACAATTTCACAAGGAGCAGATTCCTGTTTGCTTCCTGACCAAATGGCTTAAACTACATAACTTTTAACTTTAACACACTACAGTAGCACAACGTTCTGTGCACTGGTGTATAAAATGGAATGAATCGTATTGTAATCAATTGTGTTTTAGTTCTGATAGGATTGCAGGCATATTCAGTTCAACTAGAGTCTGTTTAGCCAGGTGGGACACTTCATCTGCAGAACAGTGATGGTGAATGAGGCTTCAAAGTGAGATAAGTAATTAGGCAACACTTGTTAAACATCCATTTCTTTTTCCATCACGCTAATAGATTATTTGGTGGCTGTGAGCTGTACATTGGCACACCATCAACCCAGGTGGCATGAAATAGTGCCGACAGGGGCCAATGACTAACAGAAACCCAAGTGTGCGTTTAATTCAAACAGCCTGAGGCCAGAAATCAAACAGAAAGTGTTGCTTGAATGACAATGTGACTGTGGCACGCTATTGATTACATTCGGTTTAATAGCTTTGCAGCCAAACATGTCCTTTAGATGCTCCATTTCGTTGGTATTTGTGATTAGTCATGTAGTATCCGTCGTCTAAGTGCAAAACACTTCTTTATTTCACAAATAACTTAGTTTGATTCCTGTGTGTGCATCCACACTGAAATGAGTTATTGCCGCTTCTTTGCTTTGATCCTTTGAAAAGGGTCCAATGATCAGGCTTGGAGTGGAATGGGGTTGGCTCTTACTCCTCTCTCTCTCTCTCTCTCTCTCTCCTTCACTGAGACTTTTATCACACGGTTAGTTTATCCTGGCATTGCAGCTGCACAGCTCTGGTGCCAATGCTCCCAGTGCGTTCATTAATATATGCTGGGCGAACTCGACCATTACAGCACTCCAAGTCTGGTATTAAACACAGCAATCAGGCCCGGCCACTTCGCGTTCGGCAGCATGTGCTCACCACCTTTTAACTTCTTTACAGATCCTGGATGACACGCCATTCACACATCTGAATCAGCTGATTGAGTCCACTCCCAATTCCATCTCACAAAGGGAGATGGGTGGAATGAGGGACCCATCGTGGCCTCACTGTAGTGCTCACAGGCTGCGTCCCAAATGGCACCCTATTCCCTTTATAGTGCACTACTTTTGATCAGGGCCCTATAGTGCACTAAGCAGTGCACTAAATCGGAAATAGGGTGTCATTTGGGACGCACCCCCGGTCTAAGAGCAGGCATCCATGATTGGGCGAGCACCAGCTCTGTACCGTTGATCTGTAAGACGTATTTTCCTACTTGGGTAAAGTCTAAAGGCTTTTTCACTAGATGTGGTGATCTGGCCTCTCCCTGGGTGAATGGCGTCTCCAGATGTTTCTAGTAAGCTCTAATATATGGGTATTATGGGTCCAGTGCAGTGAACTCAGCAGTGTACCTTGTGGGGGATCCGTAGTAATACTTGAGTGTGTGTAACCCTACCTTCCAGCAGACGTAAAACCTGTGATATTGCTAAAACTCACCTCCAATACAACCCTGGGTTTTTACTGTGCACTGTGAGAGGGGCATGTACAGTACATAACTCTACTTGCTAATAGAACTTGATGTAACGCCCGTCGGAAGAAGTGGACCAAGGTGCAGCGTGGTACGTGTTCATGATACTTTATTTACTCAACACCCAAACAAAACAACAAAAGAATAACGAACGTCACGTTCTGAAGGCTTCTCAGAGCTAACAAAAAACAACATCCCACAACCTAAGGTGGCAAAACAGGCTGCCTAAGTATGATTCCCAATCAGAGACAACGATAGACAGCTGCCCCTGATTGAGAACCATACCCGGCCCACCCTAGTCACACCCTGGCCTAACCAAAATAGAGAATAAAAGCCTCTCTATGGCCAGGGCGTGACACTTAAAGTCTTATGGTTGTTATCTCCTGCAAGCCAGTCCATATAGATTTTGTGTGTCTTTTAAAATGCATGTGATTTACTTAGAGATCCTTTCATCGACAATCACAGACCAAATCTGGGCCCATTGTGGCGCAGCGTTCTAAGGCACTGCAGCTCATTGCAAGAGGTGTCACTACAGTACCTGGTTCGAATCCAGGATGCATCACATCCGGCCGTGATTAGGGGTCCCATAGGGCGGTGCACAATTGGCCCAGCGTCGTCCGAGTTTTGCCGGTGTAGGCCGTAATTGTAAATAAGAATTTGTTCTTAACTGGCTTCCCTAGTTAAATAAAATATATATATAAAAATCAACACTGAATCAGAACAAAACCAAAGGAGGTATTCAGCCATGCAACCACAAAGAAAACAACGATAGCAAACATGGATTATTGCTGAGTCTTTGTCTGTTTCCACTCAAAGATAGGTTGATATGTTTAATGTGGTGTTGAGTAGAGCCAGGATAATTCAGTCCACACTACAGATCCTCAGAGGAACACGCATATCAATGATGTCATCGACATGATGCTGTTTTCATCACTCCCACACGTAGATGAGAAGCAGCAGCAGCATGGTCCACACACACACAAAAGTATGTGGACACCCCTTCAAATTCGTGGATTCGGCTATTTCAGCCACACTTGTTGATGACAGGTGTATACAATTGAGCACACAGCCATGCAATCTCCATAGACAAAACATTGGTAGTAGAATGGCCTTACTGAAGAGCTCAGTGACTTTTAACGTGGCACCGTCATAAGACACCACCTTTCCAACAAGTCAGTTTGCCAAATTTCTGCCCTGCTAGAGCTGCCCCGGTCAACTGTAAGTGCTGTTATTGTGAATTGGAAACGTCTAGGAGCAACAACGGTTCTGTCACGGCTGTTGAATGAACTGGACCAAGGTGCAGCGTCGTAAGCGTACATTTTCTCTTCATTAGAAAAAACGCAGAACAAAACAATAAACACTACAAAAACAAACCGTTAAGCTAAAGGCTATGAGCCATAAACAAAGTAAACTTCCCACAAAGACAGGTAGGAAAAAGGGCTACCTAAGTATGGTTCTCAATCAGAGACAACGATAGACAGCTGTCCCTGATAGAGAACCCTACCCGGCCAAAACATAGAAATACAAATAATAGAACATAGAATACCCACCCCAACTCACACCCTGACCAAACCAAAATAGAGACATAAAAAGGATCTCTCAGGGCGTGACCGGTTCAGCCGCGAAGTGGTAGGCCACACAAGCTCATAGAATGGGACCGCAGAATGGGGAGCGTGTAGCGTGTAAATATCGTCTGTCTTCAGTTGCAACACACACTACCGAGTTCCAAAATGCCTCTGGAAGCAATGTCAGCACAAGAACTGTTCTTCAAGAGCTCCATGGCCGAGCAGCCGCACACAAGCCTAAGATCAGCATGCGCAATGCCAAGCAGTGGAAACGCGTTCTCTGGAGTGATGAATCACGCTTTACCATCTGGCAGTCCGACGAACAAATCAGGGTTTGGTGGATGCCAGGAGAACGCTACATTACCCAAAGTATAGTGGCAACTGTAAAGCTTGGTAGAGGAGTAATAATGGTCTGCGGCTGTTTTTCAAGGTTCAGGATAAGCCCCTTAGTTCCAGTGAAGAGAAATCTTAAGGCTACAGCATACAATGACATTCTAGATGATTCTGTGCTTCCATACTTTGTGGCAACAGTTTGGGGAAGGCTCTTTCCTGTTTCAGCATGACAATGCCCCCGGGCATAAAGCGAGGTCCATACCGAAATGGTTTGTTGAGATCGGTGTGAAAGAACTTGACTGTTCTGCAGAGCCCTGACCTCAACCGCATCGAACACCTTTGGGATGAATTGGAACGCCTACTGCGAGCCAGGCCTAATCGCCCAACATCAGTGCCCGACCTCACGAATGCTCTTGTGGCTGAATGGAAGCAAGTCCCTGCAGCAATATTCCAACATCTAGTGGAAAGCCTTCCCAGAAGAGTGGAGGCTGTTATAGCAGCAAAATGGGGGGACCAATTCCATATTAATGCCCATGATTTTGTAATGAGATGTTCGACGAGCAAGTGTCCACGTACTTTTGGTAATTCAGTGTACATACTGGAGTAGTACACCCCGGCATGTCGCAAACTGCACATCTACAACTGGCTTGTTTAACAATGAACACACAGCGAAGGTCACTGTGAAAGGTCAGCCCATTAATAATGATGGCAGTCAGCTGGGCTTTCATTGTAATCATGTTTCAGACCAGGCCGTGCCAGCTAGCCCCGAGGAGTCATCAACATGGCCCTGCTCAGGCCAAAGTACACGGCAGCGGACCAGCTCAATGGGCCCAGATCAAAAGTAGTGCACTATGAAGGAAATAAGGTGCCATTTGGGAAGCAACTTGGGTCTGGATCTTGGCCTGTACACTGCAGTCAGGAGCCCAGTGAGAACTGAGTTCCGTTCCAAATGGAACCCTACTCCCTACATAGTGCACTAGTTTTGACCAGAGCCTATGGGCAAAAGTAGTGCATTATGTAATAAATATGGTGCAATTTGGGATGCAACCCTGGAAACGATGGAAAAGGTACAGAGAACAAATGTGGCTTGCAGTGCGACGAGACCAATGGGCATTAATATTTGAAATGCCATAATCTTTAGGGGAAACCAGTCTAAAAGTAGTTCTGCATCAGAAAAGTTTTTTGTATTTTTAAAGTATTTTGTTTGCTTTAGCCTTGCTGGTTTGTTATGTTTTGAGGAAGACTGTATTAAATTCATCAGTGGGCTTCCACTCCTAGTCACACACCTAATCGCAAGCATATGGGAAAAGCGTTAAGCAAAGCATCTTTCCTTCGACAGTGTGATTCTGGCTCTCTGGCTGTCTCCTCCCCTTATTTGGCTTACCCAGGGCTTTTTCTGTGCATGCTGACACCAGACCAATCTTGTGGGAAGTGTGCTGAAAACACTCTGCACTTTCTAACAGGCTATTTATGAACAGGTCTTCACTGCTGGCATCATACAGCCTTTTAGTTTGTCCCACAGACCTACACTGTGGGACAGGTTTATGTGCAGCAGCCCTAAGAGCCATTTCTGTGATGGAGATTAATCATCGTCCGAAACAGAAGCCTTCAAGAACCCCCTACCTTCTCCCAAAGGCGTCTTGTCAAGATAAAGCAACACAGCTGATGCTGCAGGGGCATCTTTAGTATACAGCGTAATAGGGTGCCATTTGGAACACAGAGGAGGAATACAGTGAGTTGACTGGAGTGAGCAGAGCAGGATATGATGAAAAATTAATGAGTGCTCTCTCCAGCTCCCTCCCATGTGACCTTGTGGCTGACGGGGTGAGTCAGGGCTGAGTGCTCAGAGAGGAGGGAGGTCAGGGGTTAAGGCAAACACACACATACTGTACGCATGTGCACAAATACACTCGCACGCAAGCGCACACACAGACACTGCATCCATGACCAGGACAGGGACTGAGGATCAGGGGTCCGTTCCTGACGGAGGAGAGCAATAACAACAGCAGAATGTTTGAGCTTTCCCTTGAAATGACTCGCTCATATCCATTTTCATTTTCTCATTATATCATGGCTATTAGCCACCCGAGAATCCTGCAGCCAGATATAGACACTGGCATGAGAGGGGGTCTCAAAAGCAATGTTTTTCATTACGAGGCAAAACAACAGACATTGAGACTCAGACCACCGCTGAGTCTCCTCGCCACTCCTCTGAATCCCCTGTTCTTGGTGGCTAGACAGACAGAGGGATGGTGAAGAGGGGGTTTCCCTATGGGCCTGTGTAAGAGCCAGTCCTACCCGAGAGAAAGTCAAGAGCTCATCATCCAATTGTATCCTCTGGTTGGCATGCTTTCCTTCCAAATGGACTCCTGGTGTGGAGTGGTGTTTGAGAGTATAATCTCGCCACCCACCCACGCACGCACGCACGCACGCACACACACACACACACCACCAGCAGGCTGCGCCTGATCCTGTTCCACTCTGCCATTGTGTGCCCTTATCTCGTAGGAAGCCACTCGGGACCCAGCCATCCGACTATCATCCTCACATTACTGCTATGAGTGGTTAATTTGACTTTTTCAGGGGGCAGTGCCGTGCTTGACCCCCCATGTAATTAGTTTACCACCGACTCCCTGAGCCAAACAACGGACCACTGCCATTACATCAGTAGCACTGTCCCCCATTGGCTGGAGTCACCGAGATAGTCTGAGTCAGTGGACCCATCTGTCCAAAACAGGACTGGTGCTCCAAATCAATATTGTTTTGGGTATTTTATTGACCACCTACGCCACCACCAGTCCCATTTCCAAATCACTGTGGACCAGGAAGGAAGTCAAAATCTAAGTCAACATTGATGAATTATTGGAGTTCTGTTCTTGATTTTGAGGACAACCGATGCCTCCATATTAAAGAAGTTGATCACGGAATTTGGAGTAACAATTCATTGTCAGGCAAATGAAATGACCACAGTAGTCATTATAATTGTTCAACAAAATAATCTGAAGCTGTGAAAGCCAAATCGCCCAAGAATCTGCCATCTGTTTTTCTGGGAATAAAAAAAAAGCACCTTTGAGATTCTGTTTGTAATGAAAAGCACTATATAAAATAAATATTATTAGTAGTATTATTATTAACAACTATACAAGAAGGAATTATGTCCTACCAAGTCAAAGCTGGCTCTTGTCCCAGGCACATTCTACATGTCTCTCTCTGACTTGTCAACATCTCTTGTTTCAGCGTTGCCTCATTTTTCTACTTGCCTATGCCTCTTTGGCTTTGTAAAATAGCTAGTTATCTTTGCTAGCCAGATAGATAGCTTGATTTGCACCAATTTTAGCATTTTAAGCTAGCGAACGTTAGCCGTTTGTTAGCTAAGCTACTCGCCCTCGAGGAAGTGAGCATACTTTATCTAGCTAGCTAGCTAGCTAAATAGGTTACTCCTCCTTGGTGAACTCGTAGGCCATTTATGTCAGTTCACTTTTAGGGAGATAAATCAAGAAAAAGTGTATAAAATACCTGAACATAGTTTCTCTCCCCTGCACAAATACTGCAGTGTCTGTCACAAACTCATAAAGAAACTGCGAGCTGGATGTTGATACAATGTTGCAAATTCGCTAGGAAGAGTGTGAGCTCAAGCCAGACAGAAAGGCAGAGTACAGAGATGATGGCTGGGGGCAGTATTGAGTAGCTTGGATGAATAAGGTGCCCAGAGTAAACTGCTTGCTACTCAGTCCCAGTTGCTAATATAAGCATATTATTAGTAGATGGATAGAAAACACTCTGAAGTTTCTAAAACTGTTTGAATGATGGCTGTGAGTATAACAGAACTCATATAGCAGGCGAAAACCTGAGAAAAATCCAACCAGGCAGTGGGAATCTGAGGTTTGTAGTTTTTCAACTCTTTGCCTATCGAATATACAGTGTCTATGGGGTCAAATTGCACTTCCCAAGGCTTCCAATAGATGTCAACAGTCTATAGAACCTTGTTTGATGCTTCTACTGTGAAGTGGGGGCGAATGAGAGGGGATTGAGTAAGGTCTCTCCCAGAGTGCCATGAGCTGACCATGCGCATTCACATGAGAGTTAGCTTGAGTTCCATTGCATTTCTGAAGACAAAGGAATTCTCCGGTTGGAACATTATTGAAGATTTATGATAAAAACATCCTAAAGATTGATTCTATACTTCGTTTGACATGTTTCTACGAACTATAATATGACTTTTTTGACTTTTGGTCTGAACTAAGCGATCGCGCAATGAGCATTTGGATTACTGGGCTAAACGCGCAAAAAAAAGGAGGTATTTGGACATAAATGATGGACTTTATGGAACAAATTAAACATTTTTTGTGGAACTGGGATTCCTGGGAGTGCATTCTGATGAAGATCAAAGGTAAGTGAATATTTATAATGCCATTTCTGACTTCTGTTGACTCCGCAACATGGCGGGTATATATATGTTTGGCTTGTTTTGGTCTCTGAGCGCCGTACTCAGATTATTGCATGGTTTGCTTTTTCCGTAAAGCTTTTTTGAAATCTGACAAAGCGGTTGCATTAAGGAGAAATATATCTATAATTCTGTGCATAATACTTGTATCTTTTATCAAAGTGTATTATGAGTATTTCTGTAAATTGATGTGGCTCTGTGCAAATTCACGGGATGTTTTGGAGGCAAAGCCAAATGTAAACTGAGGTTTTTGGATATAAATATGAACTTGATCGAACAAAACATACATGTATTGTGTAACATGTTGTAACGGGAGTGTCATCTGATGAAGAATATCAAAGGTTAGTGATTAATTTTATCTCTATTTCTGCTTTTTGTGACTCCTATCTTTGGTTGGAAAATGGCTGTATGCTTTCTGTGACTAGTTGCTGACCTAACATAATGATATGTTCTGCTTTCGCCAAAAAGCCTTTTTGAAATCGGACACTGTGGTTGGATTAACGAGAAGTTTATCTTTAAAATGGTGTCTAATACTTGTATGTTTGAGAAATTTGAATTATGAGATTTCTGTTGATTGAATTTGGCGCCCTGCAATACCCAGACAGGTTAAGGTATCTTTACTTTTCCTCAAGTATGACAATTGGGTACTTTTTCCACCGGGGGGTGTTAGGGGGACTGGTAATTTTATCACCCTGTACTGAAAATTATGGACAACGAACGGCCGTGAACAGAATAAAACGACAGTCAATCAAAATGCATTAATTTGAGAAATAAAATAAAAATGTTGTCTTGTAATAGAAAATGACTCAAGTAAAAAAGTCAAAGTCACCCAGTAATATACTACTTGACTCCCAGCGTACATGTTATAGAATAATGTTGTTGTTGTTGTTGTTGTAGGTGACGTCGGGTCCAGGTGTCGCTACCGGAGATGCCTCAGCCGGCTCGTCAGGCTCCCGCCGGCTCCGGCCGGCTTGTCAGGCTTGTCAGGCTCCCATAAGTGTAAATTGGGTTGAGATCTGGTGATTGAGACGGCCATGGCATATGGTTTAGATTTTTGTCTTGCTTATCAAACCATTCAGATGGGGGCATTGTTATCCTATGGGGCATAGCCGTGGAAGCCAAAATAATGCCCTGCCCTGCATCTTTATACATGACCCTAAGCATGATGGGATGTTAATTGCTTAATTAACTCAAGAACCACACCTGTGTGTAAACACCTGCTTTTAATATACTATGTGTCCCTCATTTACTCAAGTGTTTCCATTACTTTGGCAGTTACCTGTATGCTTTCCATCTTCAATCTCAGAGGCCTTGCTACATTTCCTCTCTAGAGTTTACAAAAAGCTTGAGACTTCATGGACAAGAGAGAGAAATAATGATATAGGCCTAACCACTTGAGTGGATATAAAATACATTAAACTGGGCAGCATAGAAGGGCTGAGCAAGTGGTCTAACTGGTTGCTAAGCCTATGTCCCAAATGGCACCCAATTTCCTATTTAGTTTACTACTTTTGACTAGAGCCATGGTCAAAAGCAGTGCATTATATAGGGAATAGGGTGCCATGTGAGATGCAGCCTGTAAATCATAAGTCAGAGTGGAGTCTCAAGCACCCATGCCATTAACAGTGCAGACACTGATACCTTACTGAATAAAGTACCCAAAATGTTACAAAATTCCATTACCATACATCTAGATTAGAAAGTAGGCCTACATTCATTCAACATTCATTCAATACAAGTGTAGAGTTATCACAGCACCAATTACATTGAGATTTGTTTAGAATTAGTTAGTCATGCAAATTCCCAGCAGAAATGGATAATAGTCCCTGTGAGATGTAACCCTTTACTGCCATTCCTCACACTGTATTGCTTTTGGCATACTGAAATGACATGACTGAAATGTCTGCTGAAATGACTGCTTTAAATTGTGCAGCAGCACACGTATTAAATATGACGAGGAAATATGATGGTTGAAAATGGCAATGAAACCCTCTTAAAACCCAACAACCCACTAAAACTCAACAAAAGCCACTACTGATAAACAATCAGGTAGAAGCAAACCTAAACTCCTGTTAGGTATTAAGACTCTTTATAAAGAATAAACACAGATGGTAATAGCCACGTGAAAACTCCTACGTGCACCAACATCTAAAGTTCATAGGAGCGTGTCAAATTGGGTGTCAAATGAAAGCTAAGAGTCTATATTGTTTCGAAATGAAAGCGTATATACACTGAGTGTACAAAACATTAAGAACACCTTGAACACAAACCGCTGCGCCTGTTACCTACCATACCCTGTTCAAAGGCACTTCAATATTTCGTCTTGCCCATTCACCCTCTGAATGGCACACATACACAATCCATGTCTTAATAGTCTCAAGGCTTAAAAATCCTTCTTTAACCCTGTCTCCGCTCCCCTTCATCTACACTGATTGAAGTGAATTGAATGAGTAATATCAATACGGGATCATAGTTTTCACCTGTATTCACCTGGTCAGTCCATTTCATGGAGCAGGTGTTCTTGATGTTTTGTGCACTCAGTGCAGAGTTTCTGTTAGCCGGTAATAGCAGGCCTTTGGTTGATAAAAATTGAAAAGCCGATAAATGAAATTGCCACCAGCCAATTGTCCGGGAGAAGAAAAAAAAACATTGGGAAATAATGCTTTTTAGCCTATTCATTGATGTAAATACATTCGACTGGTCATGATTATCGGTCTATAGGTTAATTTGCATAATTTAGAGGAATTAAATTGGCGTGTGTGTGTACAGTATATTCGTTATGTATCTTATTTATCACACGCCTACAGTATACAGATACAGAGCCTTTTAAGTGTAAAATCTGTCAGACTGTGAAAGCTGCTGCTACAGCATCTCAAACAGTAAACATGGACAGCGGAAGGCAGGTTTCATTAGCGCGTCACACACCACTTTACAATGAGCTGGAGGCAGTATGCATTTTGAAAACATATATGTAATTGTTTGAATCCAGAACTTTTTAATACATATGAGGCATGTCGTCTTACCTTGCTTCAAAGTAGCCTAGCCAAAATCAGACCATATCCGTGGAGGCAATTATTTTATATCAACTTTCTTTCATTGTCCGGTAGCCACAATCCTAGTCATATTAGCAACCCATGCTAGTTGTTGCATATTAGATCTACCCTCTTTCTAAATTTCTAACGGATATTTTCATCTCTGTCACATGAAACCGCTCGCATGATGCCCTTTTGACGTCAGTGTTTTCCTGCTAATTGCATTATGGAATGAACATTCGCGCCAGGGGAGGAGCTATAGGAGGTCGGGCTTATTTTAATGGCTGGAATGGAATAAATGGAACGTATCAAACACACCAAAATGTATGTAAACGTCCTTTGACTCCATTCGTTAGAATTAGCCCGTCCTCCTATAGCTCCGTCCCACCAGCCTCCACTGATTCCCACGTAGCCTACTGCCTTGTGCGCATTACTGCGTTTATAATGTGAAGAAATAACAGTATATCAACATTAAAAGCTAAACATTCTGATCTGTTGCATCAGACTTTTTTTTTTATTTAAAAAAATGTATGTATCCTAGGCCTACTGGTTGATCTATAGTCCCACAACTGTCCCAGAGTCTGTTTGGAACAGGCTATTTCTTTATCGACAAGCTGACCAATAGAATAGGTCATCTTTTCTACTATAGGGGATAGTAGATTGACAAAGACTAGTGATTTGACTGTTCGTTACTCGTCTTGTTGGCTGAGGGAAAGTACATGTGGACAGTTACTCTAACATCTTCAAAGTGCGCATCGGAATTCGGTAAGAAGGCAGCCCGTCGTTGCATCCTCGAGTTGCATGTTCTGTTAAGATTAACTACCCTAATCTAAATGTGATTTCTGTCATTCTGAGCACCGTGGGTGGACGGCCTAACCAAGTTACGCACCCAATGCATATGGGTACATTTCTCAAATGTCCGGTAAATTAAAATGCTGCAGGTCAAATGTCCAGCACCACATTTTCCTAACAGAAACCCTGACCCAGTGTACATTTTTCAACCATTTTCCATCTGAAAAATTTGGAATATGCAAAGGATTTGATTTCTGGTCAAACAGCTGAAAAAGAGGTCTTAGAAAACATCTACCAGAAAAAGTATTACAAAAGTATTACAAAAGTATTAGAAATACATCAAAACATAATCATGTTGAAGTAAAGACCCCTGCCAACTAACATCAACGTTTATATTTCGTTTTGGATCCATTTATTTGCGTTCTGTAAGTTTAAGAAACATTGCTTTGTGCCTTGAAATTCCGTTACCAACATTTCTTTTGTCGCTCACTGGCTGGAGTTACCGAGCCATGAGGAGAGAGGATAATGAAAAGTTCACCAAAGTAACAAGTAAAGGTAGACCTATCACTTAGTTCTAGTGTTTTTACTGATATAAATGTTGTTTATGAATTATTAAGTGATTAAAACTTTAAATTCCGTTACCAAATCGGTAATGGAATTTCTGCAATGGCTAGAATGGGAAATCATACTAGTCACAAACCACAGTTGGGTTCACAAGTTTGGACAGTACGGTACAGTAGAGTTCAGTACAGTAAAGAAAAGTAAAGTAGTTCAGTACAGTACAGTACAGTAAAGAAAAGTAAAGTAGTACAGTACAGTACAGTACAGTAGAGTTCAGTACAGTAAAGAAAAGTAAAGTAGTTCAGTACAGTACAGTAAAGAAAAGTAAAGTAGTTCAGTACAGTACAGTAAAGAAAAGTAAAGTAGTACAGTACAGTAGAGTTCAGTACAGTAAAGAAAAGTAAAGTAGTTCAGTACAGTACAGTACAGTAAAGAAAAGTAAAGTAGTACAGTACAGTAAAGTAAAGTAAAGTAAAGTAGTTCAGTACAGTTCAGTAAAGAAAAGTAAAGTAGTACAGTACAGTAGAGTTCAGTAAAGAAAAGTAAAGTAGTACAGTACAGTAGAGTTCAGTAAAGAAAAGTAAAGTAGTACAGTACAGTAGAGTTCAGTACAGTAAAGTAAAGTAAAGTAGTTCAGTACAGCACAGTACAGTAAAGAAAAGTAAAGTAGTACAGTACAGTAAAGTAAAGTAAAGTAAAGTAGTTCAGTACAGTTCAGTAAAGAAAAGTAAAGTAGTACAGTACAGTACAGTACAGTAAAGAAAAGTAAAGTAGTACAGTACAGTACAGTACAGTAAAGAAAAGTAAAGTAGTACAGTACAGTTCAGTGCAGTAAAGTAAAGTAAAGTAGTTCAGTACAGTAAAGAAAAGTAAAGTAGTACAGTACAGTAGAGTTAAGTACAGTAAAGAAAAGTAAAGTAGTACAGTAGAGTTCAGTACAGTAAAGAAAAGTAAAGTAGTACAGTTCAGTACAGTAAAGAAAAGTAAAGTAGTACAGTACAGTACAGTAAAGAAAAGTAAAGTAGTACAGTACAGTAGAGTAGAGTACAGTACAGTAAAGAAAAGTAAAGTAGTTCAGTACAGTTCAGTACAGTAAAGAAAAGTAAAGTAGTACAGTACAGTACAGTAAAGAAAAGTAAAGTAGTACAGTACAGTAGAGTTCAGTACAGTAAAGAAAAGTAAAGTAGTGCAGTACAGTAGAGTTCAGTACAGTAAAGAAAAGTAAAGTAGTTCAGTACAGTAGAGTTCAGTACAGTAAAGAAAAGTAAAGTAGTACAGTACAGTAGAGTTCAGTACAGTAAAGTAAAGTAGTTCAGTACAGTTCAGTACAGTAAAGACAAGTAAAGTAGTACAGTACAGTAGAGTTCAGTACAGTAAAGAAAAGTAAAGTAGTTCAGTACAGTAGAGTTCAGTACAGTAAAGAAAAGTAAAGTAGTACAGTACAGTAGAGTTCAGTAAAGAAAAGTAAAGTAGTACAGTACAGTAGAGTTCAGTACAGTAAAGTGAAGTAAAGTAGTTCAGTACAGTACAGTACAGTAAAGAAAAGTAAAGTATAAAGTAGTACAGTACAGTACAGTAAAGAAAAGTAAAGTAGTACAGTTCAGTACAGTAAAGAAAAGTAAAGTAGTACAGTACAGTACAGTTCAGTACAGTAAATAAAAGTAAAGTAGTACAGTACAGTAGAGTTCAGTACAGTAAAGAAAAGTAAAGTAGTACAGTACAGTAGAGTTCAGTAAAGAAAAGTAAAGTAGTACAGTAGAGTTCAGTACAGTAAAGTAAAGTAGTTCAGTACAGTTCAGTACAGTAAAGACAAGTAAAGTAGTACAGTACAGTAGAGTTCAGTACAGTAAAGAAAAGTAAAGTAGTTCAGTACAGTAGAGTACAGTAAAGAAAAGTAAAGTAGTAGAGTACAGTAGAGTTCAGTAAAGAAAAGTAAAGTAGTACAGTACAGTAGAGTTCAGTACAGTAAAGTAAAGTAAAGTAGTTCAGTACAGTACGGTAAAGAAAAGTTAAGTAGTACAGTACAGTACAGTACAGTACAGTAAAGAAAAGTAAAGTAGTACAGTACAGTACAGTTCAGTACAGTAAAGAAAAGTAAAGTAGTACAGTACAGTACAGTACAGTAAAGAAAAGTAAAGTAGTACAGTACAGTAGAGTTCAGTACAGTACAGTAAAGAAAAGTAAAGTAGTTCAGTACAGTACGAGTTCAGTACAGTAAAGAAAAGTAAAGTAGTACAGTACAGTACAGTAAAGAAAAGTAAAGTAGTTCAGTACAGTAGAGTTCAGTACAGTAAAGAAAAGTAAAGTAGTTCAGTACAGTACAGTACAGTTCAGTACAGTACACAGTAGAGCACACTAGAGTTGAGTACTCTATATAATGTACTATACTGAACTGCACTGTACTTTTCTCTACTGTAGTCTACTGAGCTATACTGTGCTGTACTTTGATGTCCAATATTGTGAAACATAGACGTCTATGGATGTTTCAGATTCCCGTCCGGTCCAACCAAATTTGGTCTTGTTTGGGGACAGATCTCATAAAAAATATAGCCATTCTGTTGAATAATACCCAAATATGCATAGGAGGATATTGCATATTTATAACTTTGTGGACCTATTTAGGATACATCACCATGAAGAGAATGACATTCATATCCAAAATTATGCATCTGTGTACTACAGATCAGGGACCCATGATGAAATTCTGTTACCGCAATTACGTTACCGGGTGTAAATCCACTTCACTTACTGTAGTTCAATAACCAAAATAGATTTTTTCAAAGTCAATGTGTCATGTCATAGCTGACACCCCATTCAGAAATCGTTCAATCTTAATTCATAGCACGTATTAAACAGTTTTTAGAAATGTGGACACAAAAAACTGAAGGAGATTTTACTGAAATTCTGTTACCAAACTTTGCATTCGCACAGTTCTTCCAGAACATGTTTTTTTGGTCAAATTGTCTGTGTAAATCGTTAAAAGTAGTCCTTGTGCATAGAGTTGTACAGTTTGTTAAACTTTGAAATCAATGGTTTTTGTTTGGCATAAATTTTAAGTGAAAAATCTGAGTCGCACCGCAATTCTGTTACCGTGGAATTGCCCAGATGCTGTCCTTAGGGAGCTGCTTCGACTACTTTATCAATTTCTCTAAAAGCCTTGATATTCCAGCAGCAGCAGTGATGGATCAGCTAATAAGATCTCCCTCCATTACCCTCTCAGACTAACCAACCAGCCCGCCCCCAACAAAACACTGACAGCATATGGTTCGTCATGAGCGGTGAGGAGCCTGCTGCTTTTAGAAGTGGGGGACATCCCTCTTTCTCCCTCTTCTTTACTCCCTCTCTCCCTCCTCCACGTCAGATCATGACTCAATAATCCTCACAAAATTATCTCACTCTCTCTATTACCCCAGTGGTTTACGTTGGCAAATTAGCCATTTTCCTCCCTGGTGGCGCGGTGCATTGCAGCGTAGACTGAGCCTGGTGTGCCTGGCCGGTTGAGGGGAGAAGGGAAAGGGAGAGAGGGGACGGGGAGAGAGGGGAAGGCCCTCAGCTCAGCACACACCCATTGTTCCGGCTGACAGCGGGGGCATGGGAGCCCATTGTTCTTCCCCCCCTGCTACCCACGCAGCATGGAGCACAGCACAGCTAAGCAGTCATTAACTACCAGGTCCAGGCTGGGCCAGGCCTGGTACGACTACCAGGAGGAGGGGGCAGCCCGGTGATGCAGTACCCAGGCCAAAGCTTGTCCCGATGGGGTGGAACCTGTCTGCCTGCCTGGCTCTCAGACTGCAGGGACACCATGACTCCATTCAGTCAGTATTGTTTCATTCTCTTTCACAGATTCTCTTTCATGTGCCAAGATCAAAACACCCAGACCTGCATTGTGTTTGGTCAGAGCAGATGTGCAGGGGGTAGGTAAAGTGGCATGGGGACAAGGCTATACTGTCTAAATGTTCAATGCATGGCCTGGCAAAATAGACACTGCACTGAGGTAGCCTATACACATTGGCTGATGGCAATGATGATCATTTATTTAATCTATTACTTTTAATTATGCTTATTACAGCCTTGGTATATTACTAAAGGGGATATGAAGTGAAAAGAAATAACAAAACAAAGCGAGGTATATTCACAGTTGTGTGAATTAATGTCAATATTTTTCCTGTCGCTGGGGAGCCAATTACATTGTAATGTTTTATGTAATCGTGTGCAGCACCACACATTAATCACATGCATGAATGCATGGGGAGCCTCATCTGCAGTGGCCTGATATTAACTAGGTGGCGCTATCAACAGTTAACCTTAGCTTTTAAATTAAATTAAATGTCTAGCCCCTCATCAAACTATGACTGTGAGCTAAGATATTAAGTATCATGACCATCCAGCCCAGGCAGTCTTTGTCATTTGTGCATCCCAAATTGCACCCTATTTCCTATATAGGTACTCTTAAAGTAGTGCACAATATAGGGAATAGGGTGCCATTTGGGATGCAGCCATAGTCTCCCGAGAGGGAGCAGGTCCTATATCACACAATGAAGTGGAAAATGAAGGTCCTGGGGGCACTAAGGTCAACCAGCTGCCCTAGCAGATTTGAACAAGCTGTGTGACCACACACTCCACCTCACTCTCATCTCTAGCACCAACACACTGGCCAGGGATTTGAATAATGAATGGAGCTAGCCCTCTACAACGCCCCATAGCCACTTCCGAACTGTGTAACTAAAAAAACATGTTTTTATCAAATCAAATGTTATTTGTCACATGCGCCGAATACACAGGTGTAGACCTTACAGTGAAATGCTTACTTACAAGACCATAACCAACTATGCAGTTTTAAAAAAATGCAACAAAAAAAAGGAAGAGATAAAATGGGTTTTATAACCCTGTTTTAATCCAAGATTTAGGCCTAGTCGTGTTATCAATTAATTTGGTTAGTAAGTCTACTTTTTGCCTACTTCTTGCTACGTCTTGCTCAAAGACAAATTAAACAACTTCTTTGCTCGCTTTGAGG
Source organism: Salvelinus alpinus (assembly GCF_045679555.1). NCBI lineage: Eukaryota > Metazoa > Chordata > Actinopteri > Salmoniformes > Salmonidae > Salvelinus > Salvelinus alpinus. The sequence continues at coordinate 43,332,537 of NC_092105.1, read as the reverse complement.
ACAATACAGTGCCACTGACACGGCCCGCTACCAAAGCGGGGGATCATCAAGGACAACAACCACCCGAGCCACTGCCTGTTCACCCCGCTATCATCCAGAAGGCGAGGTCAGTACAGGTGCATCAAAGCTGGGACCGAGAGACTGAAACACAGCTTCTATCTCAAGGCCATCAGACTGTTAAAAAGCATTCACTAGCATAGAGAGGCTACTGCCAACATACAGACTCAAATCTCTGGCCACTTAAATAAATGGACTTAATAAAGGTATCACTAGTCACTTTAAATAATGCCACTTTAATAATGGTTACATATCCTACATTACTCATCTCAAATGTATATACTGTATTCTATACCATCTACTGCATCTTGCCTATGCCCCACGGCCATCACTCATCCATATATTTATATGTACATAGTCTTATTCATCCCTTTACATTTGTGTGTATACGGTAGTTGTTGTGAATTTGTTAGATTACTTGTTAGATATTACTGCACTGTCGGAACTAGAAGCACAAGCATTTCCCTACACTCGCATTAACATCTGCTAACCATGTGTATGTGACCAATACAATTTGATTTGATTTGATTTGATACTTCATATTCACAATGTTGGTCCAATCAACTAAAGTAGTTCCTTCCGACCCAGCTGCTCTGGTGTTTTTTCTCAGCTTGACTTATTTCCTGCAGACTGAAATGCTTAGAGCAATTCAGATATTGATCCACGAGCTTGCCTCTGTCAATCTCCAGCAATTATTACCTGGACTAATGATGGCCCTTGCTCTGCTCGGGCGCTATTTGTTGAAAGCCAGGGGCAGCAGGCGAAATTACCCAGCGAAGTGATTGCCATGGCTACCAATTACATATCGAAAAGGCAGACGGAGGGAGAAATACATTTCCACCAGGCTCTCTGATGACTTTGTGAACCTTGCAGGTGAAAGACATATGTCCTGTATGCGAGAAAATACTTCTACTCAGAAGCCACTTTACAAAGAGTGGAGAATTAAAGTTAGCATTCAAGGTTAATCTACCTCTAAGCTCTGAATGAGCAGGCATGGAGACTCATGTGTGGCTCAGGACATAAACCCACTGTAGCGCTCTTTCAGCCGGCCGTTGTGATTGGATTACAGCGCATTCAGCCACATAATATCTTTCTCTCGTGGTAAACACCCACTCATGGTTGGTGCTGTGGTTGAGTGAGGCCATTATGGTTTATGGTCTCTACCCCCTGCCTGCCTGCCCCCAGGGTAGGTCCTGTCATGGTGTATCAATAGAACTATCAATGACAGACCGAGGGAGAAACAGGAGCAGGTGTCCTCGCATGGTCTCCACTGTACCACCACAGAAAAGTAATATTCCTCGCCGGTGGCTTTTACGGATCTCGCCATCTGTGAGTCATTTCAATTCCATTTCGGCGTAGAGGAAGAAAAAGACAGTGCTGGTGTGGTTCCGTACACCTTGACGCCAAAGGCACGATGTCTTAAGGGCTGGGGCTCCACTTTTCCACCAGCTTGTGTTTTGTCCCACTTCCTGGTTCTCATCTGCTCCCCACCCCACTAAGGCGGCTTCCTGATAGACCACAAAGAAGATGCTTTGCATGAAAACAGTAAGAGCCTCTCCCGTATTACCTTCCATTAAAGCAAGAGGAAGGAGTTCCTACTCTCATTCTAAAACTGACATACAAAAAAGGAGGGAACACAGTCAGACAGCCACGACTAAAAGACTAGGGTACCCTGTGGGCTCTGGTCAAAATTAGTATGGTGCACTATATAGGGAATAGAGTGCCATTTGGGACACAGTCAGACAGCCACGACTAAAAGACTAGGGTACCCTGTGGGCTCTGGTCAAAATTAGTATGGTGCACTATATAGGGAATAGAGTGCCATTTGGGACACAGTCCTAGTATTTGCCAGGCTCCAATAACCACTTATCCCACTGATTAAGCTGTAAATATATATATATTGCCCATTTTAAATATTTATTGGAGGTATTTTATTTTTGTATTGCTTGTAACTGTTTCGGGTAATGCAAGTTCTTGTGCTGTTAGGGGAATATCCTATGTGTAAATGTAATCTGTTGCTGTATTCTTTTTGTGTTATCTGTGATCGTTTTGTTTGTCTTGTGTAGTTTCTTAATCATTGTACCTAAACTGTATGTGTAAACATGTATACGCAGGGCCCAGCTGTAAAAGAGACCTTGGTCTCAGTCTGTGTTCCTTGTTGAAATAAAGGTATAATAATAATATATGTATATTCATGTGAGATGAAAACTAGTGGGTGTGTGGCGGCAGAGCTGGGTGTGATTCCCATGCACTAGACTACAGTGAGATGGAGAGGCAGGGTGTGTCCCCCTTCTCCAGTAGAGCATACAGAATGTGTTTGACAGACAGACACACACACACACACAGGCACAGCAGACTACGCAGAAATACAGTCTCAGATCCTAAACCCACATGGTGCTGGGAAGAGACTCTAAACATGACAAGTGTCAGAGTGTCAGGGTTGTTCCTTGAGAAACTGCCTTTCCCCTCTGATGGAGTCCCCCAGTAACCGACAGCCACTCATTTAAGCAGTCCAGTGCTGGTTGATAGATGGCACAAGATCATCCCAAGCTGTCAACTTCTTCTGGTGACAAGTGTTTACAACACACACACACACAGTATATTTTTTGAGTGTGTGTGTGCCCGTGTGTGAGGTGAGTCATTAGTTCAAGGTGGTGGAATAATGAATGTAGAAGGTAAATACATGTCCAACAAAAGCAACAGTGTGTCCCTTATACACACACATATGATATACGTTATAACAACAACATATCACGTAATTCTACAGATATCCTCAATTCAATGCTTACACAGTGTCAATGAATAGCACATTTCTTATATTTAGTGCTCATTAGATTTGAGAACTGGTACCTAAGCCGAGGGACTCACGTCCTCCAACATAGACCAATTGGGGCTACGGCAAGAGATGATTTAACATAGGTTCAAAACAATAGCTTACCCCATCCAGCATTGCATGTATCAAAACGTTTCACTTCACTGAAATAAAGGGTTTCAAATATTGTACTTTCATCCTACCTGTTTTGAAAAACGCATCCGTATCTGAATCATTCGGTCCCTCCTCGGCTGCTTCAGCAGAATTCATGTTTTCTGCTTGAGGATTTCAAGAGACAATGTAGCCCGAAATATATCCAGTGATTACTTCAACCAAATCAGTGCAGCGCGAGCTGGCTTCTTCATGTTCTTGAGTTCTTTGTCACAGGCGCTCGCTGTTCAGTGGTGGGTTTCCGTCCTTGTGCTTGGGCTGTATTTTGCGCTCTATTGTTTCAAATTCAACCTCCTCCTTTCGCAGCCCCGGCGCCACAAAAGGAACCAAAGGCGCGTGTGACAAAATGAAGATACCGTACGATTTCAAATGGGTTGTTCTGCTGGGAAAACAGCGGATTTACACTAAACGCCCCACGTCTTGAGTATGATATAGCCCAGAGCATCCCAGAAAATTAGCAGTAGCCTATAAAGTCAAGGCATCGGCATATGGTTGCATTAGAACGATTTCTTGGCAGTTCCTTCCAGTGATGTCACGAAAGCTGCCTAATGAAATTGGTTTGGCTATGGAAAAAACACCAACATGATTTTACATATATAACCTAAGTCGTTAACAGAAAAAAAAAATCATAATAGTACGAAGTCCGTATCTAACCCCCAAATCCCTCGCCTTCTTGTTTATTGTAAAAACCCGCTAATCGCGCAGATAGGAGCTGTATCAGCACAGCCTGGAACAGCAGGGTGTATTTCCAACAATAGCACAGAAGCATACCCCTCCGCCCCTATACCCTCGCCCCGTAAACACACTCCTTTCCCCTTTCACTAGATTGCTGAGGTGAATACACTGCTGTGGAGAAAGTTGACAAGAAGCCGCAATATATTACTTATTTGGGGATTAGACACAACCCCTTTATTCAAACCAATAGCCTATGTATTTTATCTCAACATAGATAGCAAAATATAAAAATCACCCTGCCAAATAGAAAGACAAGCCTTTCGCTACACCCGCAAAAGCATCTGCTAAATATGTGTATGTGACCAATACAATTTGATTTGATTAGATCGTCACAATAAAGATAGGCTACTGCTCTGCAATGTGTGCTTGAAGCCTACACAATTCAATGTGATAACTCCATTTCTATATGTAGTGCGATAAACAACTAATGTTAGTCCATTGGCCTACCAGCTACCTCTCCCACCCCATGATTTGACAAAGCACGTCCCGTTATTCAAAGGCACTCTCCCGTTGTCCCCTTGATGCCCCCTATCGTAACATCTCATCATAGGCCTAATTAAGAGTCAATTATATATGGAAACACTTTTCCAAATCTCATTCTATTCATACTACCCCGTTTCTTGAGAGCAGTTTCGGATCAATTTTAATTAAACATGTGTGTAGCCTTCCCTCAACATGAAAGATAATGTTCGCTGTTATTTCATTAGGCTTATTAAAATCACAAAGACATTGAATTCAATGCGGCACTGTGGTCACGCTGTTGTCTGGCTGGTAGATAGAAAGCTAAATACTCCCCTCTAGTGATAGCCTAGTTTTTCAGTAGACCACCAACAAATGTAAGACAATAGTAGCGCAACGCTCCACGTCACAACGACTTAACGCTATGTTATGTGGCTACCTACCCAGAAGGTATTCATTACCAAAAGCGCAGAGAAGTAAAATGTGTTTTCTTTCTTGGGATAGAGCTAAAGGAGATCAGTAAATTGATACTTCTTCTTATGTTGGAATACCTGTGCTTGCTGGCAGAAAACAACTATTGAATGGCCATCTTAAAGTAGGTCTAAAATTAGTCGTGGAGCTTTCTTTTTCCATCAAGGCAGTCTTGAAGAACGAAAGGAGCAACTTCTTTGATTTAAATAAGACTTTATTTACTTGGCACTTCAATAGAAATATTTCAAATAGCGTGACAAATAAACGCCAACGCGTTTCTGCTTAGTAGACCTTTGAGTGGCACGTTAACCAATCTAAAAAATATGTAACATAATAATTCAATTAAATAACAGAATACAGAGATGATATAGGGGTGCGAACATAAAGTAAATAATAATAATAATAATAAGCAGTTAGAGCGTTGGGCCAGTAACCAAAAGGTCCTCAAGCCCATTAGGTGAAAAATCTGTCGATGTGCCCTTGAACAAGGCACATAAACCTAATTGCTCCTGTAAGTTGCTCTGGATAAGAGTGTCTGCTAAATGAATAAAATGTTTAAACTGAAAAAGTTATATAGCTAATAGACTATTATTAATCTGAGATTTAAAAAAAAAAACGTTGACAATTATTTCGCTCTCACAGCCATGCAATCTCCATAGACAAACATTGACTGTAGAATGGCCTTGTTGAAGAGCTCAGTGACTTTCAACGTGGTACTGTCATAGGACGCCACCTTTCCAACAAGTCAGTTCGTCAAAATTCTGCCCTGTTAGAGCTGCCCCGGTCAACTATAAGTGCTGTTATTGTGAAGTGGAAACGTCTAGAAGCAACAACGGCTCAGCCGTAAAGTGGTAGGCCACACAAGCTCACAGAACGGGACTGCCGAGTGCTGAAGCGCATTTGTGCGTTAAAATTGTCTGTCCTCAGTTGCATCACTCACTACCGAGTTCCAAACTGCCTCTGGAAGCAACGTCAGCACAATAACTGTTCGTCGGAAGCTTAATGAAATGGGTTTCCAGCAGCCACACACAAGCCTAAGAACACCTTGCGCAATGCCAAGCGTCAGCTGGAGTGGTGTAAAGCTCGCTGCTATTGGACTCTGGAGCAGTGGAAACGCGTTCTCTGGTGTGATTAATCACGCTTCACCATCTGGCAGTCCGACAGACAAATCTGGGTTTGGCGGATGCCAGGAGAACGCTACCTGTTCCAATGCATAGTGCCAACTGTAAAGTTTGATGGAGGAGGAATAATGGTCTTGGGATGTTTTTCATGGTTCGGGCTAGGCCCCTTAGTTCCAGTGAAGAGAAATCTTAATGCTATAGCATACAATTACATTCTAGACGATTCTGTGCTTCCAACTTTGTGGCAACAGTTTAGGGAAGGCCCTTTCCTGTTTCAGCATGACAATGCCCCCGTGCACAAAGTGAGGTCCATTCAGAAATGGTTTGTCGAGATCGGTGTGGAAGAAATTGATTGGCCTGCACAGAGCCCTGACCTCAACCCCATCAAACACTTTTGGGATGAATTGGAATGCTGACTGCGAGCCAGACCTAAATCGCCCAACATCAGTGCAGGACCTCACTAATGCTCTTGTGGCTGAATGGAAGCATGTTGGAAGTCTTTTGAGCTTCTAGTCATGAAATCTATGCAGCCTACTCAATCACTTTTTATAGCTACTGTTTACAGGCCTCCTGGGCCATATACAGCGTTCCTCTCTGAGTTTCCTGAATTCCTATCAGACCTTGTAGTCATAGCAGATCATATTCTAATTTTTGGTGATTTTAATATTCACATGGAGAAGTCCACAGACCCACTCCAAAAGTCTTTCGGAGCCATTATCGACTCAGTGGGTTTTGTCCAACATGTCTCTGGACCTACTCACTGCCACAGTCATACTCTGGACCTAGTTTTGTCCCATGGAATAAATGTTGTAGATCTTAATGTTTTTCCACATAATCCTGGACTATCGGACCACCATTTTATTACGTTTGCAATTGCAACAAATAATCTGCTCAGACCCCAACCAAGGAGCATCAAAAGTCGTGCTATAAATTCTCAGACAACACAAAAATTCCTAGATGCCCTTCCAGACTCCTTCTGCCTACCCAAGGACGTCAGAGGACAAAAATCAGTTAACCACCTAACTGAGGAACTCAATTTAACCTTGCGCAATACCCTAGATGCAGTTGCACCCCTAAAAACGAAAAACATTTGTCATAAGAAACTAGCTCCCTGGTATACAGAAAATACCCGAGCTTTGAAGCAAGCTTCCAGGAAATTGGAACGGAAATGGCGCCACACCAAACTGGAAGTCTTCCGACTAGCTTGGAAAGACAGTACCGTGCAGTACCGAAGAGCCCTCACTGCTGCTCGATCATCCTACTTTTCCAACTTAATCGAGGAAAATAAGAACAATCCAAAATTTCTTTTTGATACTGTTGCGAAACTAACTAAAAAGCAGCATTCCCCAAGAGAGGATGGCTTTCACTTCAGCAGTAATAAATTCATGAACTTCTTTGAGGAAAAGATCATGACCATTAGAAAGCAAATTACGGACTCCTCTTTGAATCTGCGTATTCCTCCAGGGCTTAGCTGTCCTGGATCTGCACAGCTCTGCGAGGGCCTGGGATCGGGAGAGACACTTAAGTGTTTTAGTACTATATCTCTTGACACAATGATGAAAATAATCATGGCCTCTAAACCTTCAAGCTGCATACTGGATCCTATTCCTACTAAACTGCTGAAGGAGCTGCTTCCTGTGCTTGGCCCTCCTATGTTGAACATAATAAACAGCTCTCTATCCACCGGATGTGTACCAAACTCACTAAAAGTGGCAGTGATAAAGCCTCTCTTGAAAAAGCCAAACCTTGACCCGGAAAATATAAAAAACTATCGGCCTATATCGAATCTTCCATTCCTCTCAAAGATTTTAGAAAAAGCTGTTGCGCAGCAACTCACTGCCTTTCTGAAGACAAATAATGTATACGAAATGCTTCAGTCTGGTTTTAGACCCCATCATAGCACTGAGACTGCACTTGTGAAGGTGGTAAATGACCTTTTAATGGCGTCAGACCGAGGCTCTGCATCTGTCCTCGTGCTACTAGACCTTAGTGCTGCCTTTGACACCATCGATCACCACATTCTTTTGGAGAGACTGGAAACCCAAATTGGTCTACACGGACAAGTTCTGGCCTGGTTTAGATCTTACCTGTCGGAAAGATATCAGTTTGTCTCTGTGAATGGTCTGTCCTCTGACAAATCAACTGTACATTTCGGTGTTCCTCAAGGTTCCGTTTTAGGACCACTATTGTTTTCACTATATATTTTACCTCTTGGGGATGTTATTCGAAAACATAATGTTAACTTTCACTGCTATGCGGATGACACACAGCTGTACATTTCAATGAAACATGGTGAAGCCCCAAAATTGCCCTCGCTAGAAGCCTGTGTTTCAGACATAAGGAAGTGGATGGCTGAAAACTTTCTACTTTTAAACTCGGACAAAACAGAGATGCTTGTTCTAGGTCCCAAGAAACAAAGAGATCTTCTGTTAAATCTGACAATTCATCTTGATGGTTGTAAAGTCGTCTCAAATAAAACTGTGAAGGACCTCGGCGTTACTCTTGACCCTGATCTCTCTTTTGACGAACATATCAAGACTGTTTCAAGGACAGCTTTTTTCCATCTACGTAACATTGCAAAAATCAGAAATTTTCTGTCCAAAAAAGATGCAGAAAAATTAATCCATGCATTTGTTACTTCTAGGTTAGACTACTGCAATGCTCTACTTTCCGGCTACCCGGATAAAGCACTAAATAAACTTCAGTTAGTGCTAAATACGGCTGCTAGAATCCTGACTAGAACCAAGAAATTTGATCATATTACTCCAGTGCTAGCTTCCCTACACTGGCTTCCTGTTAAGGCAAGGGCTGATTTCAAGGTTTTACTGTTAACCTATAAAGCGTTACATGGGCTTGCTCCTACCTATCTTTCCGAGTTGGTCCTGCCGTACATACCAATACGTACGCTACAGTCACAAGACGCAGGCCTCCTAATTGTCCCTAGAATTTCTAAGCAAACAGCGGGAGGCAGGGCTTTCTCCTATAGATCTCCATTTTTATGGAACAGTCTGCCTACCCATGTGAGAGACGCAGACTCGGTCTCAACCTTTAAGTCTTTACTGAAGACTTATCTCTTCAGTAGGTCATATGATTGAGTGTAGTCTGGCCCAGGAGTGTGAAGGTGAACGGAAAGGCTCTGGAGCAACGAACCGCCCTTGCTGTCTCTGCCAGGCCGGTTCCCCTCTCTCCACTGGGATTCTCTGCCTCTAACCCTGTTACAGGGGCTGAGTCACTGGCTTGCTGGTGCTCTTTCATGCCGTCCCTAGGAGGGGTGCGTCACTTGAGTGGGTTGAGTTACTGACGTGATCTTCCTGTCTGGGTTGGCGCCCCCCCTTGGTTTGTGCTGTGGTGGAGACCTTTGTGGGCTATACTCGGCCTTGTCTCAGGATTGTAAGTTGGTGGTTGAGGATTTCCCTCTAGTGGTGCGGGGGCTGTGCTTTGGCAAAGTGGGTGGGGTTATATCCTTCCTATTTGGCCCTGTCCGGGGGTTTCTTCGGATGGGGCCACAGTGTCTCCTGACCGCTCCTGTCTCAGCCTCCAGTATTTATGCTGCAGTAGTTTGTGTCGGGGGGCTAGGGTCAGTTGGTTACCTGGAGTACTTCTCCTGTCTTATCCAGTGTCCTGTGTGAATTTAAGTATGCTCTCTCTAATTCTCTCGTTCTCTCTTTCTCTCTGAGAACCTGAGCCCTAGGACCATACGTCAGGACTACCGGGCATGATGACACCTTGCTGTCCCCAGTCCGCCTGGCCTTGCTGCTATTCCAGTTTCAACTGTTCTGCCTGCGGTTACGGAACCCCTACCTGTCCCAGACCTGCTGTTTTCAACTCTTAATGATCGGCTATGAAAAGCCAACAGATTTATTCCTGATTATTATTTGACCATGCTTGTCATTTATGAACATTTTGAAAATCTTGGCTCTCTCTAATTTTCTCCTTCTCTCTTTCTTTCTCTCGGAGGACCTGAGCCCTAGGACCATACGTCGGGACTACCGGCCGTGGTGACTCCTTGCTGTCCCCAGTCCGCCTGGCCTTGCTGCTATTCCAGTTTCAACTGTTCTGCCTGCGGTTATGGAACCCCTACCTGTCCCAGACCTGCTGTTTTCAACTCTTAATGATCGGCTATGAAAAGCCAACTGAGATTTATTCCTGATTATTATTTGACCATGCTTGTCATTTATGGAAATTTTGAAAATCTTGGCTCTCTCTAATTTTCTCCTTCTCTCTTTCTTTCTCTCGGAGGACCTGGGCCCTAGGACCATGCGTCGGGACTGCCGCCCGTGGTGACTCCTTGCTGTCCCCAGTCCGCCTGGCCTTGCTGCTATTCCAGTTTCAGCTGTTCTGCCTGCGGTTATGGAACCGCCACCTGTCCCAGACCTGTTGTTTTTCAACTCTTGATGATCGGCTATGAAAAGCCAACTGAAAATTATTCATGATTATTATTTGACCATGCTTGTCACTTATGAACATTTTTGAACATCTTGGCATAGTTCTGTTATAATCTCCACCCGGCACAGCCAGAAGAGGACTGGCCACCCCTCATAGCCTGGTTCCTCTCTAGGTTTCTTCCTAGGTTTTGGCCTTTCTAGGGAGTTTTTCCTAGCCACCGTGCTTCTACACCTGCATTACTAGCTGTTTGGGGTTTTAGGCTGGGTGTCTGTACAGCACTTCGAGATATTAGCTGATGTACGAAGGGCTATATAAAATAAAATTGATTGATGTCCCCGCAGCAATGTTCCAACATCTAGTGGAAAGCCTTCCCAGAAGAGTGGAGGCTGTTATAGCTGCAAAGGGGGGACCAACTCCATATTAATGCCCATGATTTTGTAACGAGCATGTGTCCACATACTTTTGGTCAGGTAGTGTACCTCCCAGTTATCTGCAACATTAGGAAGCTGGCGATTGGGTATGAATGGAAAAGCTTGAATATGCCAGAGGATATCTTGAGCCACATCCTTTAAATAGGAGTTTGGTGAATAAATTGAATGGAATAAATTCCTTACTTCATGTTGCAGTTATCTTGGAAAGGTAAATATTAATGCATTGTAAATGCTAATTTTATGTCATTTCATTGTAGATCATTTCTATACATAGACTATATACTGTATCTCTCATATGACCAATAAAGTATGTGTCCCTTGAGGAAGAGGTCTTCTGACTCCAATGGGACTTCCTGGTTTATTTACCCTCTTATTCCATATCTTGCCAGACCCTTAAAGATGCCCTGAGTTACGCCTGCTACATACTGAACTGCGATCCCAACTGTAAGCCTCCAGATACATGTGTGTCCTTTGAAACCGTTTCTCTACACCTGCCTGCAGTTGGGAATGGGAACATCTCACAACTGCAGATTGACCGAGTTCTCTGATTACTGTATATATATATATATTTTTAAAAAAGAGAACGCGTGAGTGAAAGGCATTTATGACACCTCCATAGATAGGGTTGGAAGATGTATTCAAAGCAGTGTGTCAGTGTCAAGTCACATCACTGCTCAGAGTGAAATCGTTTTCTTGAATCATTTTGCATTCATTATAAATTCCTTACTTTCTCTGTATCCTGTTTTGTTCCTCACAGGAACAATGGTGGGGTGAAAGTGTCCGACTGCATCAACAATCGCAAATTGCATCTGGATCCAACTACATGATTCATCCATGCAAATCAGATCCCATTGTAGTGGAAATCAAAAAAAATCTATTTTAACTTAGACTCTAGACTAGTAATCCTCTTTTCTGCTTTACATTGACTGCTAAAAGAAAATGTGATCTTAGGCATCACAAAGAACATACGTATTACTTTCCAAAGAAGCCTTCAATGTGATGAGATAACAGCAATATTTTCAAATGGTGCAGACTTGTAGGCCTACAGCCAGTGTGTGTGTGTGTGTGTGTGTGTGTGTGTGTGTGTGTGTGTGTGTGTGTGTGTGTGTGTGTGTGTGTGTGTGTGTGTGTGTGCATATGTGTGTATGTACGTGTGTGTGTAGGTGTGTAGTTCTCCCCATAAGACCACCCCTAACACTGGGAATGTGTCGTCCCACAGATGGACCCGCTGGGCCACCAGGTGCCAGGAAGTGACAGCCTTCCTCAACCAACCAGGTCGGGCCCTGCCACCAAAAGACACACTTCTCTCTGGCTATTTTAAGCTTGCTCAGTTCTGAATGTGCGTGTGTGCTGTCTAATGCATTCACACTTTGTTTTCACCACATTGGCTTTTTATGATTATCTGAGTTCAGAAAAATCCGGTCTGATTTGCTTTGATATTGTGTTTGCCCTGTAGCTATATCTCCAATCACAATTAACTTGTGGTAATTGAAACCCTCCTTTGTGCATCTCGTCAGCAACAAAATGCTTCGTGGAGTTCAAAATGGTAATTTCTGAGACAGATTCCTTTGTTGGTTGTGTTCGTGATTGGAATATTCTGTGGCTGTTGGATGCTTTAACCATATGCTGTGCAATTGTCTCTGTCTGTGGGTCTGTGTTTGTGGGTAAACCATGAGGATCCTGGCAGAGGACCAGTGCTCTGTGACCTGTTAACAGGCCATAGTCTGATGGCCCCAGGCCGCCTGGCCCACAGATCAACTTAGACTGCAAAACATTCCGTGCTCAGGTGACTATGCAAACGGCAGGAGCTGGAACGAACCAAGTAATCAGAGGATGATTTGCAATATCATCTAATCTACCTGTATGTATCCTAGGCTCAGTAGACACAACCAGGAGGAAGTCCTAATATGGACACCGTAAGCCTAAATCAGGTATAAAGCGGGACGTAGCCTATGACTTGTCTTAGGAGAATGATCATGTCTATGTGGACATTACCCCCATGATTTAAATTGTTTGACCAAACTTTTCAAGAGATGAGCAGCTGTACTGCACATCAAAAACATCACAGAGCCATGAAAATCAAGAGACAGTAAAATACCTTAATAAATACATTGATTGCTTAATATGCACTGAGCATCTTCATTGCAAGTTCTATACAGTATATTACTGAACCCTGGTTATGGGGAAATGTGGCTAAGGCAGGCACTGCATGCACCCTAAAAGTTATTGTCCTTTGTAAAATAGATTTTGCATATCTGTAATACACAGGGAAAATAATCTGTAGGAAAAATGAATATTTCGAAAGAGATTGGCAAACTGACCACAGGATATTGTGGGAGAGTTGTTGCATGTATTGGGTGAACTATTCATATGAGACAGCTGGGGATAATTCAGTTGTACACTTTCTAACTTTAGCCAGTAGATGGTGCTATGCACCAGAAGGCCTGGGTTATATTGTAATACTGTATGGATTAACAATTGTTATGGATTTTGTAACATTTGAAACAGCCTCACTGTCCACAAACTTAAACAAATTGGACTTTGGCAATGGCAATAACTCCCCAAAAATATCCAAACACATATAAGTCTCAATAACTTACGCATTTCAGTTTACAAACCAAAAACCTCACCTCAAACAACGGAATGTCTTGCCACATGGCAGTACCACTCTCCAATTGGAAAAGTGCGTTGCCAAAACCAGGCCATAAAACATTCCTAGAAACCACACAGCGGGTTGACTGCTTTAATCAGTGGAGTGGGTTGGCCAATTACAGAGATACAGCCACAAACTGACAGGAAGAAAATAATTACTGCATTAACTACGGGAGATATGCAGATCAGGGGCGCCTGAGGTCATCTCCCTCTCATATTGACTTCTCTAAATGTCAAGGTCAACAAGGTTATACAGTAGCTATCTCTGGTCCAGGGTGTTAGCGCGGCTGCTAACTCTGAGCCCCTTAACAGCGTTAGCGGCCGTACTAACGCCCTGGACCAGAGTTATACACGTGTCATGGTAAGGTCAAGTGCATTCCATAAAATTTGCATTTATAGCATTTTATCCTAATGACATTTTCCATCCTTCCATCCAAATGGTGTAGTCGGTGTTAATAAGCCAGTGGAATACACTCGGAAGGTGGAGAAGTAAGAGAAGTGTGGAGTGTGAAAAACACCAGAACACTCCAATAAAGCATAGCAATGTTTTTCACTACATGACTTAAGATACACAACTAATGTGAATGGGGGGGGGGGGGATTATTTTTTGCTAACGCTCAGTGTTGAAAACCATTTTAAACGGCCTTCCCTAGAGCAGGGTTGATACTGTATGTGGAGGGAAGACCGGGGGGGGGGCTTCCTATACCTCTGTGTTTCAGACAGTCTAGGACTGTTTTGTCTGGAGTTTCGTTTGAGGCAGCACTCCCAGAGAATGTTTACTTTTACCTTTCCGGTGGGCTAGCTACTCTTGATCTGATTCCCATGATTCCCAAGTAGCCTACTGTAAGACCTGCCTCTTTCTGGAACGCGTAGGGGTGGGTGTCAACATTTTTACATGTAATATGAGATTGCCTAATAGAAGCTGAACACCTTTATTATAACAGTGTATATCATTGTTTTGTGAAGTGTGTTATAGTTCACCTATTAAGACGTTTATCATTTTGTAATACCTGAGACACAATAAGTACTCAGGAGAACTGCTTAGCCCGCCCAGAGAGGTACAAATCCTATTGCTCCTTTGCTTAACCAACACAGTTCATTAAAGGATAGGAAAGGACACTGAGTTACAGATAATACACTGATCTGCTGATGGACTGATAAACTGAAGTGCAGTAGTACGACATAGTACAATATCCACTAGAGAGCAATGATGTAACACTGATGCTGACCTCTCAATGCACAATTGGAAAATGAGTTATGATCTGTTCAAAAAGTTAAATGAGGTTTGGTAAGTATGCAGTTTGACTTCCAGTGTGTGTTATTTGATCAAGTTGTTGACAGAATACCATGCTAAATATCTCAAGTCTTCCTTTGCATGAACCTAAGAAACATATCTCATCGTTATCGTAATCGAATCACACGTTCCATTGACACTTTCTCTCAAGCGCTTGGTAGTTTGTTTCTAGCATATGGACCGTTTTTCCAACATCCAGTCCGCTGACTTCTTTTTGGTTTCTGTGTTTCCTATATAGCACTGCCATCACTGACAGTTGACAGGTTGTGAAATCAGCTGCAAGTCATGAAATGCATTTTACCGGGTGCTGTAACAGCCAGGAGACGTGGCAGGTATCCATTCAGCCTCTAACTTAAAACCCATACTGACTAAATGACCATTCCACATGTTACAACTGTCTGCCTCAACTCTTACCACTGCTCAGCTCCTAAAACATTTATTTTTCACGGTAATATTTCGTCAGTGGTGTAAAGTACTTAAGTAAAAATACTTGAAAGTACTACTTAAGTAGGTTTTTGGGGTGTCTGTACATTACTTTATTATTTATATTTTTGACAACTTTTACTTCACTACATTCCCGAAAAGAAAATAATGTACTTTTTACCCCATACATTTTCCTTGACACCCAAAAGTACTTGTTACATTTTGAATGGTTAGCAGGACAGGAAAATTGTCTAATTCACACACTTATCAAGAACATCCCAGGTCATCCCATATTGCCTCTGATCTTTTTTTAAATTTATTTAACCTTTATTTAACTAGGCAAGTCAGTTATGAACAAATTCTTATTTACAATGATGGCCTACCAAAAGGCAAAAGGCCTCCTGGGGGATGGGGGCTGGGATTTAAAAAAAATAATATATATATAAAAGACAAAACGCACATCATGACAAGAGAGACAACACAACACAACATAAAGAGAGACCTAAGACATACTTCGTTTGTAATTGATGTCTTGAGTGTTGGAGTGTGCCCCTGTCTATCAGTAAATAAAAAAATTATAAAATCCAAAGTATATTTAAAAGAAAATACTTTTAGACTTTTACTCAAGTAGTATTTTACTGGTTGACTTTCACTTTAACTTGGGTACTTTTTCCCCAATCGCACAAAACTACTTTAAATTGTGCTTTCAAAATCGGGAGTTAAAGCTAGTGGTTATTGGTGATAGTAGTCAACTATGGTGTCTGAACTTCTTGTGGCTTGAGTACAGTGAGAAATGCAGAGAATCAACACTAGCCTGCCTGTCCTTTTTGTTTTGAGTAATCACAACCTGTCCAGGTAATGATCCAAGTAAGCCTGATAAAATGGGCAATCGATGTTATCAATAGCTATCTATAAAGGATTAAAAGACGGTAACATTTCAGAATAATAGCTTTCTGATTGCTGGCTATGTGAACTAAGCACTGAAAAGCGTATTTAAGTTATCTATTTGAATGTACCAGCTGAAAATATTGTACTAATCATCAAATACGTGTAAGAAGTTGATGAACCATTGGTTCAAAACACCCTTGAGCTGAGAGCAATATACATCATGTAGTTCATACATAATTTACAGTTTACAAGTGCTGTGACCCAGACCAGACAGTACATTTTGGGGAGAGATTTGCACATTTCCAGACCTTCCCCTTTCCCATCTCACACGACCAATGAAACGTCTCGCAACGTATTTTAGAACTGACGCCAAAAAGTTTGATACTGGCAAACGAAAACCGCAAGATCTGAATAAAGTAGTCTCCACGGTCAGTCCGACGGGTGAGTGACTTACCTGTCTTTGAAAGCGCGATTCATTTTCTCGCTGAATTCTTTTAGGAAAAGGTTCTCTCTTCAGAGTGAAACGTTTGAGCAAAGGAGCAGCGCTTCATATTGGGGGGACACTACTTTGTAGCACTCTGCAACGTGCTGCTAAGGTAAATCCAACTGAAATATTGAAAATGTTTGTCACAGCCTAGGCTACCTGTGTTGCCTAGGCTTGTGTTTATAATAAAGGAACTAATTATGACAACTTGTATTATAGCCTAGTTCGTTTATTTCTTTAGGTTTCTCTTATTATTGCATGCGTTTCCATTTCTCAGCGCTTTTTAATTAAAAAAAAATGTATTTTTATTTAAATGTATGAAATTACTATTTACATTATTCTACTGAATTATTAGTAGCCTAATACTTTACCACAATATTTTTAAGCTAATGTTTTTTTGAGAGCCTTTCATTTATTGCCTTTGAGTTCTAAATTGCACGTAAACACTGCAGTAGATAAATAGATAATCATGCAGTAGATAAATAGATAATCATGTAGTGTATTTTAATTCAACGTGGTCGCAGGGCAATTCGTATTGTTCTGTATATACATGTGACGCTTCATTCAGGATGATATTTTACGTTACATTACATTATGAATGGAATCGCTGTTGTACAATATCATGCAAGTTATAGGATGTACAATAGCATACATCTTTGAAGATGTATTGTAATGACCGCGATAGATTATAAACACATTTACATTTTATTAATTTAGCAGATGCTCTTATCCAGAGCGGCTTACAGGCGGAATTAGTGTTAAGTCCTTTACTCAAGGACACATTGACAGTCGGTTCGGGGATTCGAACCAGAGACCTTTCGGTTACTGGGCCAACGCTCTTAACTGCTATTCTCACACGGATCACATGGCCTGTCCATGTGAACCCCTTATCCTTCGGCAGCAGGTGGTTTAGGTCAGTTGTTCCCAACCTGGGGCAATAGGACCCATGGGGGTACTTGGCCTATCCACAGGGGGTACTTGAGAAGACTCATGAGACCATAGGACTACTGGTAAAATGCATATGAAGGGGTACTTCCTGGGTACTCCGGGCAGTCAAAATTCAGTTGCTGGTACAGTAAATGAAATGGGTTAGGAACCACTGGTTTAGGTAAGCGTCGACGCTGGACAAGCCCCGTACAAACCTCCTGTAGTATGAGGTCAGGCCCAGGAAGCTCTGTCTGAGGGCTCAATCAAGTCAGCCCACTGCATCTCCAACACCGCCTTGTCTGCAGCCTCCTGGCGTGCCAGTGGGATACGGCGGAGATGCATCTTTATGGCCAGAGCATCGCCTTTGTCGATCTCATGCTGCACCTGGTGAGTCTGACACCTACTCACTCAGAGAAAAGCTTAGTTTGAACTCAAACAGCAACTGGAGCTGGAGGAATGTCACACACAGCCGTAGGGGCGGGGGCATAGCTATGATGTGCAGGTGACCGGGGGGCTGGGGGAAAGTCACACACTGATGTGGGGTGAGGGCAGCCATGGGTCTCTTTGACTGCCTGAGTAAGGGGGCCGTTGGACTGCATGAATGTGACATTTATATTTTATTTAACTAGGCAAGTCAGTTAAGCGCAGAATCTTATTTTCAATGACGGCCTAGGTTAACTGCCTTGTTCAGGGGCAGAACGACAGATTTTTACCTTGTCAGCTCGGGGATTCGATCTTGCAACCTTTCAGTTAGTACAAAGCTCTAACCACTAGGCTACCTGCCGCCTGTGTTGGTGACTGCAGGCACTCCCTGGAAGCTCAGTGTGCACCTGTCTAGATCTAGCTTCCTTCCCTTCCATCCCACACAGGATGATGCACTGTCCTGACCCCTACTGTCAAAGTAATTATCCCCTTCCTTTTCATGGGTGCCATCTCACCTGTAACTGTGCAGGGCTGCACAGTTGTGGCCTCAAACTGAGCCCAACCTGTTACAATTCCCAGGCTCACCATGGTTACTGTGGATCCAGTGTCCACCAGGGCAGAGCAGAGCACTCCCTCCACATTGACTGGGATGTGACAAAAGTCCCCAACACAGGTTCGGCCCACCATCCGCTTGCAGCTGTCTGCTTCTGGGGGAAGTGGAGCCTCGCTCCCCCGTCTGTGCTGTGGGGCTCCCCCTGGCGATGGTGGGGGTTGGGAAAGAGAGACAGGGGTCCGCCCCGTCTATGCGGACCCCGAGCCGCTTCTCTGGGCTCTGGGGAACTTTGGGCAATTCCTGAACAAATGGCCTGGCTGGCCACTCCCCCAGCAGACCATGGGGCCAGGGCGTGTGCTGTCTGTCGCGATACAGCACAAATTAGTTCAGTCATTTCAGTCACTCATGGAGGCTTTCCCAGCTCTGGGCTACTCTGCACCACAGCCCGCAAAGTGGGTGTATCTCCAAACGCCCCCACTGAAGACCCAGCCCACACAATCTCCCTCTCCAAAGCCATCTCCAAGGCTTTCTGTAATGACTCTGGATGAGCCAGCTGGGTCTGTGTGTGCAGCTCCGTAGGAGAGAGCGCCTGTATGAACTGGTCGTGTGCCAGCTTCCTCTGCACGGAGGAGGAGGGGGGGGGGGGCATGTGAGCGTATGCCCGCAAGTGAGGCTCTCAAAGTCATTAGCTACCACCCGTAGAGGCTCCCCAGGCTGCCTGCATCTATTACTCCGTTTGGAGCGCAGTAGCCCTCAGTGTTCTAACTAAGCCCTATAATCACGTCTCTCCTCCGGGCGAAGCAACAACGAACAGGACAGAGCATGGTTTGTGCAAGCAGGCTTTGTGCCCCGATGCCCTCACGACCACCTCAGCCAGATCCTTCGATGTCCATGTGGGTTCGTAGTGTCAACCCTGCAATGCACACACACTTACATACACCAACTGGTTGATGGACTGCTAAATGTTTTTTTTTTGTTCTCTTGCTTTGTTTGTTCTTTTCCATATTATTTCTATCTCTGGTAAGCTACCCAGAAAAGGGTTAAAATTGCCCATATTAATATTTGTAGCCTTAGAAATAAGGTTCATGAAATCATTAACTTGCTAACATCAGATAGCATTTAATATATTAGCCATTTCTGAGATTCACTTAGATAATTCCTTTGATGTTACAGCAGTAGCAATACAAGGATATAACATCTACAGAAGAGACAGGAATGCCTATAGGGGAGGTGTTGCTGTATATATTCAGTGCCATATCCCTGTAATGTTAAGAGATGATCTCATGGCAAGTGTTATTGAGGGGTGTTGTGGTTACAGGTTCACCTGGCTCATCTAAAGCCTATTATTTTAGGGTGTTGCTATAGGCCACCAAATGCTAACAGTCAGTATCTAAACTGAACAAAAATATAAACGCAACGTGCAACAATTTCAAAGATTTTACCGAGTTACAGTTCATAGAAGGAAATCAGTCAATTTAAATAAATTCATTAGGCCATAAGCTATGGATTTCACATGACTAGGCAGAGGCCCAGCCAATCGGAATGAGTTTTACCCCACAAAAGGGCTTTATTACAGACAGAAATACTCCTCAGCACTCCCCCGCCCCCTCCTCAGACAATCCCGCAGGTGAAGAAGCCGGATGTGGAGGTTCTAGGTTGGCGTGGTTATATTTGGCCTGCGTTTGTCAGGCCGGTTGGATGAACTGCCAAATTCTCTAAAACAACGTTGGAGGCAGCTTATCGTAGCGAAATTAACACTCAATTATGTGGCAACAATTCTGTTGGACATTCCTGCAGTCAGCATGCCAATTGCACACTGCCTCAGAACTTGAGACATCTGTGGCATTGTGTTGTGTGACAAGACTGCACATTTTAGAGTGGCCTTTTATTGTCCCCAGCACAAGGTGCACCTGTGTAATGATCATGCTGTTTAATCAGCTTCTTGATATTCTATGCCTGTCAGGTGGATGGATTATCTTGACAAAGGAGAAATGCTCACTAACAGGGTTGTAAACAAATTTGTACACAACATTTGAGAGAAATAAGTTGTGTGTATGAAACATTTCTGGGATCTTTTATTTCAGCTCATGAAACATGGGACTAACAATTTACATGTTGTGTTTATTTTTGTTCAGTGTATATAATGTTTGTGAAATGCTTGATAGTGTGTGTGTGATGAAAACAGAGAGGTCTATTTTCTAGCAACTAGCTGTCCTCTCAAGAGGAAGCTTCTAACTGTGACTAATGCCTGTAATATGACCCAGGTTATCACTCAGTCAACTAGAGGGCATACCAATAGTGTTTGATCTGTGACAACCACTTGTATTGATCATATCTTCACTAATGCTGCAGAGCTTTGCTCCAAAGCAATATCAGTTCCCATTGGCTGTAGTGACCATCACATTATGGCAATAACAAGGAAAGCCAAAGTGCCAAAGATCGGGCCTGAAGTAATTTATAAGAAATATATTTCTTAACCTTTTATTTAACTAGGCAAGTCAGTTAAGAACAAATTCTTATTTACAATGACGGCCAAACCCGGATGAATCTGGGCCAATTGTGCGCCGCCCTATGCGACTCCCAATCACGGCCGGATGCGATACAGCCTGGATTCAAACCAGGGACTGTAATGACACTTCTTGCACTGAGATGCAGTGCCTTAGACCGCTGTGCCACTTGGGAGCCTGAAAACAAAATGTTTTCTCAGGACTCTTTTGTTGAAGATGTGAAAAATGTATGTTGGTCTGATGTGTATGAGGCAGTGAATCCAGATGCAGCACTGGAAGTACTTGTAAAATGATTCATGCCATTTTTGACAAGCATGTTAAGAAATTAGTGGCGAGAACTGTTAGAGCCCTCTGAATTGAAAAATCGTATGATTCAAAGTAGAGGTCGACCGATTAATCGGCATGGCCGGTTAACTAGGGACGATTTTCAAGTTTTCACAACATTTTTGGATGCCGATTATGACCGATTACATTGCGTTCCACGAGGAAACTGCATGGCAGGCTGTGACCACCTGTTACACGAGTGCAGCAAGGAGCCAAGGTAAGTTGCTAGCTAGCATTAAACTTATCTTATAAAAAAACAATTAATCTTAACATAATCACTAGTTAACTACACATGGTTGATGATATTACTAGGTTAACTAGCTTGTCCTGCGTTGCATATAATTAATTTATTTTTGTCCTGCGTTGCCTGTTAATTTATTATCGAATCACAGCCTACTTCGCAAAAACGGGTGATGTTTTAACAAAAGCACATTCGCGAAAAAAGCACAATCGTTGCACGAATGTACCTAACCATAAACATCAATAGCTTTCTTTTAAAATCAATACACAAAGTATATATTTTTAAACCTGCATATTTAGTTAAAAGAAATGAATGTTAGCAGGCAATATTAACTAGGGAAATTGTGTCACTTCTCTTGCATTCATTGCACGCAGAGTCAGGGTATATGCAACAGTTTGGGCCGCCTGGCTCGTTGCGAACTAATTTGCCAGAATTGTACATAATTATGACATAAAATTGATGTGTTGTGGAATGTAACAGCAATATTTAGACTTAGGGTTGCCACCCGTTCGATAAATACGGAACGGTCCCGTATTTCACTTAGACTAAACGTTTTGTTTTCGAAATGATAGTTTCCGGATTTGACCATATTAATGACCTAAGGCTCGTATTTCTGTGTTTATTATAATTAAGTCTATGATTTGATAGAGCAGTCTGACAGAGCGGTGGTAGGCATCAGCAGGCTCGTAAGCATTCATTCAAACTTTATTGCGTTTGCCAGCAGCTCTTAGCAATGCTTGACTCACAGCGCTTTTTATGACTTCAAGCCTATCAACCCCTTGAGATTAGGCTGGCAATACTAAAGTGCCTATTAGAATATCCAATAGTCAAAGGTATATGAAATACAAATGGTATAGAGAGAAATAGTTGACGCGTCATAATTCCTATAACTACAACCTAAAACTTCTTAACTGGGAATATTGAACCACCAGCTTTCATGTGTTCTGAGCGAGGAACTTCAACGATAGATTTTTTACATGGCACATATTGCACTTTTACTTTCTTCTCCAACACTGTTTTTGAATTATTTAAACCAAATTGAGCATGTTTCATTATTTATTTGAGATTAAATAGATTTTATTTGTATTATATTAAGTTAAAATGTGTTCATTGTTCATTCAGTATTGTTGTAATTGTCATTATTACAAATATACATACATACATGCATACATACAGTTGAAGACGGACGTTTACGTACACCTTAGCCAAATACATTTAAACTCAGTTTTTCACAATTCCTGACATTTAATCCAAGTAAAGATTCCCTGTTTTAGGTCAGTAAGGATCACCACTTTATTTTAAGAATGTGAAATGTCAGAATAATAGTAGAGAGAATGATTATTTCAGATTTTATTTCTTTCATCACATTCTCAGTGGGTCAAAAGTTTACATACACTCAATTCGTATTTAGTAACATTGCCTTTAAATTGTTTAACTTGGGCCAGACGTTTTGGGTTGCCTTCCACAAGCTTCCCACAATAAGTTGGGTGAATCTTGGCCCATTCCTCCTGACAGAGCTGGTGTAACTGAGTCAGGTTTGTAGGCCTCCTTGCTCACACACGCTTTTTCAGTTCTGCCCACACATGTTCTATAGGCTTGAGGTCAGGGCTTTGTGATGGCCACTCTAATACCTTGACTTTGTTGTCCGTAAGCCATTTTGCCACAATTTTGGATGTATGCTTGGGGTCATTGTCCATTTGGAAGACGCATTTGTGACCAAGCTTTCACTTCCTGACTGATGTCTTGAGATGTTGCTTCAATATATCCACATAATTTTCCTTCCTCGTGATGCCATCTATTTTGTGACGTGCACCAGTCCCTCCTGCAGCAAAGTACCCCCACAACATGATGCTGCCACCCCCGTGCTTCACGGTTGGGATGGTGTTCTTCGGCTTGCAAGCATCCCCCTTTTTCCTCCAAACATGATTGTAAGATGATAGTTGGATCTGTATTGTGAGGATTTCAGTGCAGCCTTTTATGTTATTGATCATAAATTGTTATTGAAGACACTCAGTTGATATGGCTGTACATCACCTGCCATCACATGGTTGGACAGTTATTTATCCTATAGAACCCAGAGAGTGTTCTTTAATGGAAGCTTCTCTAACATCATATGTACAGTGCGGTGTCCCTCAGGGCAGTTGCCTTGGGCTGTTACTCTTCTCTATTTTTACAAATAATTTGCCACTGGTCTTACACAAAGCTAGAATGACTATGTATGCAGATCCTCACACACTCTACAAGTCAACACCCAAAGCCAGTGAGCTCACTGAAATTCTAAATAAGGAGTTACTCATCAGAATGGGTGATTTAATTAATAATAAACTGGTCTTAAATAAATCTAAAACAAAAGCATTGTATTTGGTTCAAAACATTCTCTTGACCTAAACCTCAACTGGAGTTGTGTATAAAGGTTGTGACCATTTGAAGTTGAAGTCAAAGATGTTGTGAAAATGGGGAGGGGTATGTCTGTTTATAAAAACATGTTATGTGTTTTTGACACACAAATCAACTGTACTAGTTGTTCAGTCTGGTCCTGTCTGGTAATACGGTCAAGTGCAGCAAAGAAAGACCTAGCAAAGCTGCAGCTGGCTCAAAGCAAAGCAGCACGCCTTTCCCTTTTCTGCACATACAGAGCTAACATCAACTACATGAATGCCAGTCTTTCCTGGTTGAGGGTTGACAAGAGATTAACTGCTTCTCTTCTAGTTTTTATGAGAAGTGTTACTGTACTGAAAATGTCAGATTGCTTGCATAGTCAAATAACATTCAGCTCAGATACCCATACATGCCACCAGGGGTCTCTTCACAGTCCCCAAGTCCAAAACAAATTCAGGGTAACAGTATTATACAGAGCCATGATCTCATGTAATTCCCTTTCATCTCCAATTTACTCAAGCAAACAGCAAAATTCCCTTTAAAAAAAAGTTTTTTATGGAATGGCGCACACTAACACACACCATTTTTTGATTGTTGTATTGTTTATATTATATATATATTTTAGTTGTATTGTTTGTATATTGTTGTATTTAAAATGTGTCCTTGTCTATCAGTGTTTTGTTAACGTAAACTCGTACATCGCCTTAGTCTGTACAATTGCCCTTATTTTAGCGCCCCATAAACGTAATACTTCCAGATCAACTGTAATGTCAAAACCATTGTAAAGCACAATGTCTCCCCTTTCCAACATTATCAATTACATGACCTAAACGCTGCCAGTTTCTGCATAATTCAAGCAGGCAATGAGTCTCGTCGGGTCTTTAAAAAAAATGGCTGGTGGGGAAGTGAAACTAATGCATGATAGTGAGAAGGAGAGATGTTGTGTGGGAAAATTGCTTTTTTTAACTCGATCTGTCCAACTTATCACCTTATCGCCTCTAAAATGTAAATAAAACACTATAAAGAGTTTATATAATGTGTCATTACATACCTATTTGAAGGTTTGTGTCGAATTTGAATCGGGTTTTTAGGGCGGTGCTAAAGTGATCTTAGAAGTAAACAGCGGCTTTGAGAATGATGAGCGCATGCAATGATGACGCAAAAAAATGACTAGGTATCCCCCCTTACCCCCGTCACTGTCCATTTCTTGTTTTTAAACGATGAGAGAAGTGCTACACCTGGTGGAGAGAGATTGTAAGACAGAAATAGTTGCTTTATGCGTGCTGTATGTTACGACATGACACGTCACGATGTAACGGAGGGTCCGTTTTTTTCAACTTTTCTCCAATACTATAGAGCCATTACCATGTCGATCAACGCATGAATAGAAACCTAGTTCACACCCCCGATTTTGAAGTCAACACAGTCGCTACAGTCCCATTAGTTTTCTTTGCAGCCTCGTTTGAATGTTGCGGTTGTGCACATTTGTACGGAATGGGGTGAGTTTACGTTACTTGTCGTGTTTTTTGCGGACCCCAGGAAGAATAGTTGCTAAATTGAAAATAGTTAATGGTGATCCGAATAAACCAAACCAAATCATGCACATGCACCTACATCACCGTATTTCTCCGCTGACTCTTCCTTCACTCTTGGACTACCATAAAGCATTTTCAGTCTCTCTACTAGGCTAATCCTCGTATCTAGCCACCGTGCTAATCCACGTATCAAACCACTGTAGTCAGCTAGCTAGCTAGCTTAATTTTTGTTTTTACTTCTGACACCAATGTAATGACCTCTAGATCACAAAGAAAAGAATGTCAACAACAGAGGATCCAGTTTTCAAATTGAGCGGTTTATTAACCAGAACTCACAGGTCGTAGTTTACACCAAATAAATCAGTAAACCACAACCATCCACAACTCTGTCAGGATGTAAAAAGAGACCGAACTATAGCAAGTTTAAACCTGAGGTGCCTTTTTGAGTTCCAAATGAAACTAAAAACACTGCAGTAGATGAACAGAAAAATAATGTGGTGTACTTTATTTAGCCTTTGGGTTAGGGGAACGTTCCCGCAAAACTGCTTACTTCCTCCAGGACTGCCTCGTAGAAGAAATGCCATGCGGCGCATAGACGCAAGATATTGAACTTCACTGTGTTCGCCTCATTAGTTGGCACTATATAAATCAACGTTTTTTTCTGTGATCGAATGAACATGATTTCAACCCCTTTTTCAATTGAACAAACCAAAATAAATATAACGTTGCAAGACTGAGTCTGTGATTTTGTTGTAGGCAGAGCCAGAGCGCAACGGAGTAGAATTTCATTGGCAGGGTAGCCCATGAGCAGTCTTTCAATCACCCGCAAGTGAATGCGCTTTTCAGATCTGTTCAGATCAGAGTGCAGAGCCGAACATGTCCACGTGTTGATTTTCTTTGCTATTTAGCGAGTTATTAGCCCAGTTATAGATAAGTATAGGTCAGCAATGGGGAGTTACTGCTTCCTACAAAAGCACACAACCGTGTAGGCTACATTTCACGGTGTATTTGAAAAGCCAGTCAGGTAAAATGCTTACAGTATGTCTTAAAGGGGCGTTGTTGTATTTTAAGAGGCGTGAATATGCAGATAAGCCAATAGGCAGAAGGGCAGCATAGATTGTCTAATTCTCTGTATGGCAATAATAGTAAATTGTATTTTGTAAAGTGGTTTCTTGCCTCATACAACACAATACAATGACATTTACAGTCAACTATTTGGCCCATGGTGTTGCAGACCAAGTAAAAAAATATAAATTTGTCAAGCCATTCATAATATAAAAAAGTTTTTAAAAGTTTAATGCAATGTAGGCCTGTATTGAACACCACACAGGCTACTGTAGGCTATATCATAGAAATCAAAAGCTATTTCCATGTGAAATGTTATGGGATTTGCTCCACTGGTTTTGTTGGTAGGCCTACATTATGATCAAATAGCCGCTTGGCTACTGTCTAAAACTATAAGGTTACAGCCTCAGTGTTCACTGTAAACACATGCCGGAAGTTGCACCAAAAATGTGTTCATGAGCTTATTCCATAATCAGTTGGACATGAGCAGTGCCGTAAGTAATGAAATGCAGGTAATTTGAACTGTAAGTCCAGTTAATAACACTGTAGTAGTAATCCTCTCTCACTAGCTGTGCTCTGGCAGTCGGCTACTTTGATGGCACCCAGAATCTAAAGACGGCCTTGAATAGGAGCAGAAGTCTTAAGTCAGCGCTTTCCCCTGTCCAGATATTGACTACAAGGGGACAAATGGAGCTGACTAGTGTTGCAGCAGAAGCTCATGTAATGTAGCTAGAGAAGGACACTTTTGAACTGTTCAACTGATGTTCTATGGTGGAATATGTCATAACTAGGGTTGCAAATTCCGGTACATTCGCAGTTTTTCCAGAAATCCCAGTTGGAAGATTCCGGAAATCAGGAGGGAATAAGCAAGAAATCCTGTATCGTCCAATTTTGGAAAGTTACTGGAATTTTGCAAACCTAGTAATAAGTTCATTATTATAGTTTGATATGACATGTCTCAACTACAGTCACATTTGACAAATGGAACTGTTATGGGGCATTGGTTAGGCCTATAGCTATACAAAACTGACAACAGCACCCCAGCATCATTGTGTGGTTAAGCGATTTACATTTAAGTCATTTCGCAGACGCTCTTATCTAGAATCAAACCCACAACCCTGGCGTTGCGAGCGCCATGCTCTATCAACTGAGCACCGCAATGCTGTACCAACTGAGCTGGTATCGGTGTGTCCCCCAAATGGCACCTTATTCCCTATATAGTGCCCTTCTTTTGACCAGTGCCCTATGGGCCCTGGTCAAAGGTAGTGCACTACATAGGGAATAGGGTGCCATTTGGGATGTACAGTGTGAGGAAGGTTACAGGGTTGTTACTAGCCTTGTCACAGTCCTGTCAGTGACTCTGAGCTTCCTGCTGCTATTGCCAAACAGTAGCATTGTCTCTGTACACCATGGACCCGTTATCTATCACTTATGTCTTCCCAGCTATCACGTGTGTCACGTTTTCCAAAAGCCCCAACAAGTGTGATTCTACTGTTGATAAGATTAGACAGTGTGTATACACATCATCCAGTTTCACCCAATCATTCTCCTTTCATTGTGTCCTTTGTACACTTAACAAAAATATAAACGCAACATGTGAAGTGTTGGTTCTATGTTTCATGAGCTGAAATAAAAGTTTCCAGAAATGTTCCAAATGCACAAAAGGTTATTTCTCTCAAATGTTGTGCGTCCCTGTTACTGAGCATTTCTCCTTTGCCAAAATAATCCATCCACCTGACAGGTGTGGTATATCAAGAAGCTGATTAAACAGCATGATCATTACACAAGTGCACCTTGTGCTGGTGACAAAAGGCCACTCAATGTGCAGTTTTGTCACACAACACAATGTCACAGATGTCTCAAGTTTTGAGGGAGCGTGCAATTGACATGCTGACTGCAGGAATGTCCACCAGAGCTGTTGCCAGGGAATTGAATGTTAATATCTCTACCATTAGCCGCCTCCAACGTCATCTTAGGGAATTTGGCAGTACGTCCAACCGGTCTCACAACCGCAGAGCAAATGTATGGCATCGTGTGGGTGAGTGGTTTGCCGAGGCAAACGGTGGTCACACCAGGTACTGACAGGTTTTCTGATCCACGCACCTACCTTTTTTTGAAGGTATCTGTGACCAACAGATGCATATCTGTATTCCCAGTCATGTGAAATCCATAGATTAGGGCCTAATGAATTTATTTCAATTGACTGATTTCCTTATAAACTGTAACTCAGTAAAATCTTTTAAAATGTTGCATTTATATTTTTGTTCAGTATATTTGACTGCAGGCCGCTGTTTATATCATCCTGGTGAGTCATGGGCTGTGTCAATTGTCCACTTATGGTAGTTGCTGAGTACAGTGTGTATTTATAGCAGAAATGTCCCATTCCCGACACACTTACGTGTTGCTTCTGATATTGTTACATTTGCTCTATGGGTCTGACCTTGAGTTCCCCCATGTTCTGTTGCGCAGTTGAATGTTCAATGTGATAAGCACTTCACTGCGTGGGCTGACATAAACACTGTGCAACACATAAAGTGATCCCCAGCCAATCTTGTCTATTAAAATAATATCTCTTTAACTGCTAGTTGGTTTCATTAACAGGTCCCAACATTTTTATTTACTGGTTATTTGACTGAGGTACAGTCATTTTTAGACGGCTATTTGTTGATAGTGGCCAAATACAGTAACTTTAACTGTGGGATTCCAGGTGTTTTATCAGTCCACAGGTTGTGTCTGAAATGGCACCTTATTTCCTAAGTGTACAAAACATTAGGAACACCTGCTCTTTCCATGACGTAGACTGACCAGGTGAAAGCTACGATCCCTTATTGATGTCACTTGTTAAATCCACTTCAATCAATGTAGATGAAGGGGAGGAGACGGGTTAAATAAGGATTTTTAACCCTTGAGACATGGATTGTGTATGTGTGCCATGCATAGGCAAGACAAAATACTGAAGTACCTTTGAACAGGGTATGGTAGTAGGTGCCAGGCGCACCGGTTTGTGTCAATAAGTGCTTTTTGAGGTTGGTTCAGTTTCGTTTAGATTATTTAAAAAGAATCACGCTTTTCGGTTTCAATATTTTTAACATTAATTCTGTAACGACACAGAATAAAACAAATTTGATTTGATTAATAAATGTACTATGATGGTACTGACTGTTTATTACTGCTTATCACTTAATAATCATTTATTTACATCACTTTACTTGAATAAAATATTTCAGTTGTGCCTTATACATTTGTTTTATAGGGTGACTTTGTTATTTAATTTCTATAGAAAATACTTCATTATTTCGTTTCTCATCTCTAGAGCTGCTGTCTGACAATCACTATTTCGGTAGTTCTTGAAAGTAAAAAGGCATCACTTAGATCATGTATTTTCAGGTAGAGATACCTCATGAAGGAACTGCTCTCTATCCCTCTTGATCGCGCATCTTCTGTCTCTTCTTTCCCTCCGTGTCTGCCCCACACAGACCGGACAAGTAGGCGTGCAATGGATTATGGTCATTGTAGTTAATTATGTTTTCTGCGCTAAACTATTAGGATATTAGCCTGTTGGAAGCTACAACTCCCTTACTATATCGCACAGTTCGGGCTTGATCTTATTTATCTCTAGAGAAACTGTGTATTCAACTCACAGAAAAAAAATGCACAAAATTTAAATTCAAATAACTGAACCGATGTCGATCTATTAGTTGTTTTAAAAACCGAAAAATAACCCACATTTCAGTTAATCACTGAGCACTACACCCTAATGGCCTCCGGTGAAGGTGAATGACCCCATGGCCATGTAAACATCTGAGGTGTTTGCTTATTGCTAACACCGGTGCAAAAGAGAGCCCCAAACGGTCAGAGAAAGAGTACATCTCTCCCAGCCAGGTGTTCCAGATATGCATCTCAGTGACTTAACCCTTAGATGTTAGGATCATTGGTATTGGAGTACTGTGGATAGAACCAATATTCCTGTGGGTTAGCACTAGCAGCGCCACCTTTTTAGTGGTGTTTCTTCTGTCAGCTATCGCAAGTATTTTCATTTGCCTTGCTAAACTATATTCCATGTTTATTTGTATTGATATTGGCTTTGAAAGGGTATGGAACCTTACATCGACCATGTCGAATGTGAGTTATGATTCATGTTTGTTTCGGGGCCATGCAAAACATTATTGGTCAAATAGACTGTGAAGCTCTGAATATACATTCTGCAATGTGTCAACTGATAAAGGATCAACATCCCTATCTTGTTGTTCTAAGAAATGATTAATGAAACACAGGCCTGGCTGTGGCTTTGCTGATAGTAACCCGTTATTTTTTAATATTTGGGAAGCAACATGGCATCCTGGTAATGGATTACAGAGGGTATGTCCCAAATGCCCCCATATTCCATATATAGTGCACTACTTCTGACCAGAGCCAATAGGGCGCAGGTCAAAAGTAGTGCACTATGTAGGGAGTAGGGTGCCATTTGGGATGTAGACAGAATATTAATGCATTCAGAAACACAACAGTTCTATAGTTACACACTGGTTGAATCAACGTTGTTTCCACGTCATTTCAATGATATTACGTTGAACCAACATGTAATAGACATTGAATTGTCTGTGCCCAACCTTTTTGTCCAAATGTGTGTGCATAGAATGTTTTGATGGTTTATACAGCAAATGGACTTCCACGCTTGTGGTTATTATAGGCCTTGCACATTCTGTCAATGAAGTGTTTTCTCAGACAGAGAGCATTTTATGTTAAAGCCCGTGGCTGCTGGGAAGTCAACACAAGCAACACCACTGTTTTCATGTTTAAGTCCTCACCAAGCACATGTTTAGATTCCACCTGAGGTTATGTTCTCTAATTTTGTCTCCATCAGTTTGTCCTCATTTTCCTTTTGATTGGGAACTGAACAGAAGCTAATGAATAAAACACACTCACTTTTAATCAAGACCATGTGTTCTTCCCTGATATACGTGTTTAATATGATGTCGTGTTAGTTGAACAAAGATGGGCTATAAAGTAACATAGTGTGGACCCTAAAGAACCACAATGGAAATCAGCCTTCTTTTGACTTCATTGTGTTTTAAATTCAATCAATAAACCAATCAGCAAATCAACCAATCAATCTCTTAGTCCATGTAAAGATGTGCAGCTCTGTTTGTCCTAACAGCTCTACTGTACCTTAATGTGTTCCTACCTTTTTATATACACATTTTCTCCATGAAAATAGGAGTTGGGACGCACACAAACCCAGCCCCAGGGCAGCCAACTAGCAAGCATCAGGCTTCCTGAACACTAAACAGAAGCAGGCCTTGATCCACCACTGCCCCTCCTACTGCGAAGCCAGCCCAACACGGGAATACAGTGAGTCGGTCGGCTTCTCTCTGATTGTTTCCCTTACATTTACATTTACATTTAAGTCATTTAGCAGACGCTCTTATCCAGAGCGACTTACAAATTGGATCCCTTCTCTCTTTCTGTTGCGCAAGCTTTCTTAATTGTCGAATGTTTTATTAACTGTTTTATAGTGTTGACTTGAAAGTGAGAATGCAACACGGCATATGGGGACGTCATCATGACATAAGCTAACGTGCAGGGCAAATATCATGCAGTGTCATCACATGGGTCACTGCTGAGCAAAGAATCTATTCGAATCCTTACGTTGCCGACATGGTATCGCAACATGATCTGATCAACTGTGAGACTTGACTTTGAAGACTTGAATGAGTTCCAGATACAAGTGAATAGGTTATAATGCATTAGTAAATGTTGCCGGTAGACTGCATTCACTTTGGGGCCCACCATGCTTCTTTTTGTTAGATCATTTCATATGTAATGTGACTAACAGTTGTGCTCTGAGCTCAAGCTAAATCCTTCATCTTCGTCCTTAATGGCTGTGAGGCTTTTGTTTCGGGGCAGAGCATGTCAATCTCATAGCCGAACTGTTCTGAATGTGTCATACTATTACTGGTCTCTGTGAGGTAATAACCCAATGGCTCCCTATTGTCTACAGTACACTATTTTTGCCCAGGGCCCCAACCAAAATCACTCTGCAGAGCCCCTCAGTGACCCTGAACTGGCACCTGTCTCACAACACCGAAAGAGCAAGAGGGCTTGACGACACGCCACATATTAAGCAGCTGTTTTGACGTTATTAATCCCATGTGATGTTGGGTGGCATTGTGTAGAGGTGGGAAATGAATTGTATTAAAATAAAGGCTAAACTCAAATGTGTTGTTTTTTACACATTACAGCCACTGCTGTTAAACCGCAGTGGCTTTTTTTTCCATTTTCACAATGGAACATTTAGTCATGAATTCTCAAATCCTTTCGCTTTTTCTACCCTTTTCTCCTCTCACATTCATTCTCAGGGGGCTCCAGCTGCGTCTCCGGCTGCAGCTTCATATGGCTTGCAGTCTGCAGTCTGAGGGCCCCGTGTTTATACCAGAATCAGACATCAAACCTCTCAAAACAGCCACGATTAAATCACTTCTACTTGTCCCTCCTTGGTGGTCCCAACTCCTCTACTGAGACAGTGCTGATTATAACACATCCCACAGATGGGATACACAATGACCAGGGCATATTTCCGACTGACCGTATGTTTGTATGTACAGTATGTGGGTGTTATGCTTATTTAGCTATTCTAATGTATTAGATTAGATGAGATTCACAGGGATGAGTGTTGGCCAGCTAGAGCGAGAGAGCGCACGTACTGTGATCCAGTGAACTTTGAGTAGTCAAATATTGTGGTTGTAGCCTACAGGGAGCGTTTTTGTTACTTATTTTGCTTTGTCGCTTATTTGACTGTTGATTATATGGTGGAGGCTGAAAAGGTGTCTGAGAATACCACTTCTGTGAACACTTCTGCAAAAAATAAACATGGGAGGTATTTCCCCCAAAACGTCAGGAAAGGGAAGTTGAAGTTATTTTCTAATATTTCCTTAACTACTTCTACAGCTAAGTTACGGCTTGCCAAAGCTAAGCAAGGGCGTCTAAGAATAACAAGCTCAAAACTGCTAAAGTAATGACTGTGAATCAATGGATGACACTTTTTTTTTTAAATCTATCGTTATTATGGTCGATACGGATTTGGCAAGAAACGAGATGGTTGATGGTGTATACAGAGACAGGAATCACTTCAAATAGGGAATAGGGTGCCATTTGGGACGCATCCTATAAAAATGAAGTGCATTATCAAAACAGTTTACAAAAAGTCATTATATCCTGTACAGAAATATGGGGGATGTGCAGCTTGTGACAACGCGGATCTCCAAGACCAGCCTGACACAAGGCCGAGGTTCCCCAAGTCAGGATCCTCCAGCCTTCACTCTCCCACCCCGCAATGCCCGGGTCAGTCCGGGAGGGACAGCGCGGCTGGATGGGAAGGTATGGATCTCTCTCTCTCCACTTCCCCCTCTCAAAATCCCTTTCTTTCCTCCTGACGCTGTACTGGTTATATCTGTTTCTTTTCTCAACCCGCCCCAGCATGTGTGAGTTCTGCATGTTGCATACTTTTCATTGTGTTAGGAGTGGAGGTGCTGAAGCGAACTTGTTGCTCTTGGGTCAAGGCCTGATGTTGAGCCCCACCTCCTGTTAGCAGACAGAGGCTGTGCCAAGACTCCTTACTGTGCTGTTCACTGAGCACTCCTTGGCATCCCTCTCTGGGCATCACCTGGGTTTAGGTGTTGATTTGGGTTTGGGCATCAGTCTCCGGTTATCAGCTGACTCAATGTGGCCATGGAAGAGCAAGCAGGCTTTGTACAAAAAAATTAGAGTCTGAGAATGCTTTTCCGAACATGTAACTGAGGTTGACAGACGGTACTGTCAGGTCATTACATTTACGTGATATTTTAGTCATTTAGACACTCTTGATTTATCCCAATGGTCCTTTTGGAGAAGACTGCTTGAATTTCCCATTTCCACATTTTCCATCTGATTCTTGCATGGTTCATAGTTATCCTATGAAAGGAAGAAATCTCTGCCCCAAAGTGTTTATAAAGTTTCCAAACCGATAAGTCGTAGGCTATACTTTTAAAAGGGTACTTTAAAAAATTGGGTGGAAGTTCCGTAGGTAGATTAAAGATCTATAATGGGTGAAATGCTAGCCAAGAAGAGAGAGATAATGTATGCCATTCAGCAGGCCTAAAGTTACTTAGTCGTGAGTGCCTACATGTTTGTATGGTTGGCCCCAGTGAGAATCGAACCCATACTCTACCTGCTGAGCCACACAGGACCACACAATGCATTTATAAAGAATACTTTATTATTTTCATGTCTATACCTCGAGAGTGTGGGTTTGTTGTCTATGTATTTGTTATCCCCATAAATGCATGATTTACACCGTCCACTGCACATCGCACTCAAGCTACACCAACTCTCCAGTGGCCTTGCTCCATGTTTGGAAACGCTCAATGTCCCCTTGTTATGTTTTGACACCCCTCCCAGAGGGTCGCCTCTTCTCTTCAGATGCCCCAGTCTCAGTTTTTGTCATGTCTCCCCACTGCTTTCCATGTTAAAGGGATAGTTCACCCAAATTACAAAATAACATGTTGGTTTCCTTACCATGTAATCAGGCTTTGGTTTTGTTTATCTGGCCACTGTCTCCAGATGCTAACGTTTTATAACATTTTGCATTTTGTGTGGACTATTGCTTTTACGACATGAAGGCAGTGTTATGGCAATGCATTGAGTGGGATCTCTCTTTTAGATTGAAAAGGATATGTGATTAACAAGACTGTATTGTTACAGAAAGCAGGCTCCTGTCAGTTTGTGTTCACCTCCACTCTACCCATCCAGCTGGTTTTCATTTGGCTTCTCTGTCTCTGATTTTGAGTCTGATGTGAAGCATTGAAGTAGTTTCTAGGACCCATGTTATGAATTTGAATTGCATCCGGTGAATGAAATGAAACAGTAAAGTCTTAAAGGAGAGATGTGATAATTCAGATGGAACTGTTATCAGGCATGTGCAGAGTAATATTGTCCATAACTATAATGCATATTGACCAATCAGCATCCAAGATCCAAACTAGGGCTGTCCCTAATAAAAAAGATATAATCGTAGTCGATCGAGAGTCGTCTGTTCTTTCGACCAATCGTTTGGTCAAAATGTTTAAACATGCAGTTTTACATATATAGACACACCCTTTGATTGAATAAAATCAACTTTATGTAAGCTACTGATCTTGTCTGATGCTTTAAGCACTGAAATAAAAAATGAAGACACACAAATTACTAAAGAGTGAGCCAGAGATCAATATAGTCTAACAAGAAGAAAAAAAACCTGTTCTGACTGTTTTTTTTTCGCTGCCCTCTGCTGCTGGCCTATGCAGATTATGCTATTAAGCTCCTGAAGTTGCCTGTAATAGGCTACACCAGCGGTCTGCAACCTTTTCCATTTGGAGTACCAAGTTCTCGTACCATTGCTACTGATCTGCGGGCCAGTTATGATTTTCATAAGCACATTTTCATGGAACAGTTTAATATAATTTCTAATAAAGTCTTCATATTTCAGAATCAATGTCAAATGATTAATCAAAATTATATCTAAATGTAAAATGAACTTCTAATAAAAACATAGCAGCCCGCAGGTAAGAAAATATCCGGATAAAAATAAATATCCCTTAAAATCACATTGGCTAGACATGGCCTGTCTGCAAAGAACTTGAAACATTGTATCAATTATTAACTTGCTAGCATAGCAACATTGTATAAAATATTCTGGGCCCTCAGTTTCCTGCGCCAGTGACCTCCTGACAGATCGACACAGCTGTAGGCTATAAGTAGTAATCAGGCTGTGTTGAGGAACTATTCTCATCCTCAATTGATGTAAAAACTTTTGTTTACTTGCTGTATGAGGTGAAGAAAAAATGACTTTGAGAAGCTAAAACAATCAGAAATAGTATTAGATCCCCAATGGGCACATTTATCAAATTTTATTTGTCACATGCACCGAATACAACAGGTGTGGACCTAACAGTGAAATGCTTACTTACAAGCCCTTAATCAACTGCAGTTTTAAGAAAATATCTTTAAAAAAGTAAGAGATGAAAGTAACAAATAATTAAAGAGCAGCAGTAAAATAACAATAGCGAGGCTTTATACAGGGGGTACCGGTGTCGAGGTAATATGTACATGTAGGTTGAGTTAAAGTGACTATGCATAGATAATAACAGAGTAGCAGCAGTGTAGAAGATGGGGGGACAATGCAAATAGTCTGGGTAGCCATTTGAAGGAATTGTTCAGGAGTCTTATGGCTTGGGGGTAGAAGCTGTTTAGAAGCCTCTTGGACCTAGACTTGGCGCTCCGGTACCGCTTGCAATGCGGGAGGCAGAGAGAACAGTATGACTAGGGTGGCTGGAGTCTTTGACAATTTTTAGTGACTTCCTTGGACACCGCCTGGTATAGAGGTTCTGGATGGCAGAAAGCTTGGCCTCAGTGATGTACTGGGCCATGATAGTTGGTGATGTGGACGCCAAGGCACTTGAAGTTCTCAACCTGCTCCACTGCAGCCCCATCAATGAGAATGGGGGCGTGCTCGGTCCTCCTTTTCCTGTAGTCCACAATCAGCTCCTTTGTCTTGATCACGTTGAGGTCTCTGACCACCTCCCTATAGGCTGTCTCATCGTTGTCGGTGATCAGGCCTACCGCTGTTGCGTCAACGGCAAACTTAATGATGGTGTTGGAGTTGTGCCTGGCCGTGCGGTCATGAGTGAACAGGGAGTACAGGAGGGGACTGAGCACGCACCCCTGAGGGGCCCACGTGTTGAGGATCAGCGTGGCAGATGTGTTGTTACCTACCCTTACCACCTGGGGCAGCCCGTCAGGAAGTCCAGGATCCAGTTGCAGAGGGAGGTGTTTAGTCCCAGGGTCCTTAGTTTAGTGATTAGAGCTTTGGGGGCACTATGGTGTTGAACGCTGAGCTGTAGTCAATGAACAGCATTCTCACAGGTGTTCCTTTTGTCCAGGTGTGAAAGGGCAGTGTGGAGTGCAATAGAGATTGCATGATCTGTTGGGGCGGTATGCAAATTGGAGTGGGTCTAGGGTTTCTGGGATGATGGTGTTGATGACCAGCCTTTTCAAAGCACTTCATGGCTGCAGACGTGAGTGCTACAGATCGGTAGTCATTTAGGCAGGTTACCTTAGTGTAACGCGCAGGCCTGGTAGCCTAGGCCTATTTCTATGGGTAATCAAGTTTGTGTCCTTACTCATGAGCGCTCCAAACAAGACAATGAATAACTTGACACCTCGTAAATGAAATGAAATAAACCAAAACGTTTTTCTCACAACTGTAGCCTAGGTTGTGCGCTCTGCATGAAGCTGTTTGAGAGAATTCCAAGAGTGTGCAAAGCTGTCTTCAAGGCAAAGGGTGGCTACTTTAAAGAATCTCAAATATAAAATATATTCAGATTTGTTTAACACTTTTTTTTCGTCACTACATTACTTCCATATGTGTTATTTTATAGTTTTGATCTCTTCACTATTATTCTACAATGTAGAAAATATTAAAAATAAAGAAAATTAGTAGGTGTGTCCAAACCTTTGGCTGGCACTGTACATAATATGTATCTCATACTCTCAGGCTACTGTATATTTGCCACTACTCGACAAAAAAAATCTTGGTCGACCAACATCCTATCGACCAAACAATCGACCTGTCGACTAAATGGGGTCAGCCCTAATCCAAACTATGTTTTAATTATTTATTTTTTTAAGGTTGTTCTGAAACCAGCTAGTGCTCTTAGCTAAGATGCAATGGGACTGTAAAAATCTCCCCTATCGTCAACTTTGTCCGGGTTCTCAAATTGACCATCTTTGTGTATGTGTAGCCGTCAATGAGCTTCCACATTCCGTAGATTTTGCCTCTCGAATGTCTCATGGTGCTCTGATTACTCTCACTGCCCGCAAACCCTTGTGGTCTGCTTCTAAAACACAGCGGGTAAGGCAGAGGAAATTGAAATGATAAATGCTGCTGCAGAACCTGCCACTGCTGTCTGGAGCCAGGGCTGGAGCCAGGGAAGCTGCAGGAGTATGAAGCTGAAAGCCTGGGACTGCTGAGTGAGTTGGAGAGGAGAACTGGACTGGCTTTATGTCCAGCCACTGTACCTCAGACGCTCTGTCAGAATCCATTTAGCT
This sequence comes from Salvelinus alpinus, assembly GCF_045679555.1. Taxonomy (NCBI): domain Eukaryota; kingdom Metazoa; phylum Chordata; class Actinopteri; order Salmoniformes; family Salmonidae; genus Salvelinus; species Salvelinus alpinus. Next base: position 43,294,076 of record NC_092105.1, on the reverse strand, counting down.
GTGGTCACAGATGCTTAACACCACAGAGCACCACACGTCCACCGAGTCCAGGTTAACAGTGGCCAAAATAGCTGCTTGCCTTGAGTTAGCCTTGCTTCTACAACAACACTAGGACCAGGCTGAAGGCCATAGCAGTGATGTCATGGTTTGAGTATTTGCTGAAAAAAAACATTGTTAAACCCACTGCAGGTTCTTGATTGTTAGATAAATATACTACCTTGTTTAGCTGTTATATACAGACTTGTTACATACATAGTTGATAACATGTGTGGACCACCACTGCTACCTGTAGTGCTCCACATGTCTAAATCACTCACACAGGAAACTTACCGCTCCTCTCTGCGTCACCCTAATCTCCGGGTTTATTTTCATTTGTCTAGAAATGTATTTAAGATCTTAACAGATTCCAGTTGTATTGGATGAAATGTGAATAGGGGGAAAATCATAAGGATTCTATTTATGGTTGCAAAATTCTGGTTACTTCCCCCCCAAATTCCCAGGTTTTCCAGAAATCCTGGTTGGAGGATTCCAGATTTCCTGCTTAGTTCTTTATCGCTTAGTTCTATATCGCTCCGATATTGGACGGTTATGATTAAATTTTTTGACTGTCTGTTTTGCCATTTATTCATGTTTTATTCAATGCGTTTCTATGGGCTATAGCAGTAAAGCAAATGGCTCAATTATACATTTATGACCATCTTAAAACAATTCCATAGTAGTATATATTGCGATTTAAGGGCTTAGGCCTACAGTGGTTAAGTCTGGAGCCGTTTCCTGAGAGCATAGAACCAACTGTTGCATTAGAAGGGGCTCCAGTTTGGGGGAACTATTCTTGTAGAACCCCATTATAGCACTCTGGTCTGAGATACTGTAGGTTCATACATAGAGATCCTAATATGTAATTCTATGGGTTCATTTTGGGTATAGTCACCCATTGTGATATTGAAACTACTTTAAGTACAGCTAACTTGAATATCGTTAATAAAGCTTTACTGTAAAACAGATAATGGAAATAATTTCCCCAGGCGGACTGCTCGTCTGGGTCACTTCTGTTCTGGCACATTAACAGTATGGATAAAACATGGTTATTTAAAGTTCCTAAACACAGACACCTGTGTCTGTTCCTCACTTGCATTCCTGTGCTGCACATTGGCCCAACAATAACAATACCTTCTAATTCTCTAGCTCTTTCCGTAACCTTTTACTGTTTTGGCGTTTTAACCTTCATACAGTAATATTTGTCTGATTCTAACACAATTTTGCATTTCCATTACCGCTAAATGTGAGACATTACTGTTGATATCAAACTAACAATAAATCCAACAATCAACTAATGTATTTTGAAGGATGTGTATTTTTGTTTTGAAGACAGTCTAGTCTCTCCTCCTTACACATCAGTTTGTAATCCTTTGTGAGTGATTGGTTGGTTGTGATGAGGGTGACATGCTTGTTAGGAGAGGAAGAGAGCCAGCAGTGCAGTGTCTGATTTAGTGCAGCCTGACTGTCCAGTGCTGAGCTGACCTGGGTTCAAATACTATTTGAAATCATTTCAAACGCTTGATCTGTGCTTGATTGAGATTGCATGGCTTAATGGACCAATAAAATAGTCCCAAAACTGTAAACTCCGCCCATCTGCAACTCCAGGCAGGCTAGAGCAAATGCTCAAAGTATCTGAAAGAATTCAAATAGTATTTGAATCCCGGTCAGGTGCTGAGACAGTAGATCTATGGAATGCGTCTTCATAGGGATTAAAATATCTTAGTCTTGTGACTTGCTTCCTGAGGAATAGTTTTTTTCAGAGCTGCTGGAACAGAACCCAGTCAGCTCCAGTTCTGCTTGGATGAGCTGAAACAATGCAGAATGTATCTCCAACTGTTACATTTTGGGGAGTTTTACAGTAGTACCTGAAAATGTGACGGTGCGAAAACATGTTTGTGTGCTGTGAGAGAATCTTGGCGAAGGAATTTTTTTTAATATTTTTTTTTTAAGGTTTGTGTGGGTACTGTATGTTCAACACCAACCCTAAGACGATAGGTTCTTTAGTATCGATGTGATGAAACACCTCCGACATCTGCCAGCCAAATGCTACAGGCACACACACACTTGAGGCGGCCTCCCACCACCTACGATTTACAGGCCTTCAAAACAAGGGTATCAAGTGCACAGATGTTTCCCGGCTCCCAGGAGGAGGTAATGTGTCAAGGAGTTTGTTACTTTGTTCTGTTGCTGTCCCAGGCAGCATCCATCACTACTGAAGGCAAGATTCATCACCTCTCCTTACGGCTGTGTCCCAAATGGCACCCCATTCCCTATATAGTGCACTACTGTTGACCAGGGCGTATAGGCAGTATAGTGTCGGGTGCCGTTCTTATGCTCGTCCAGATTGGAGACTTTTCAAATGTTCTGTGTCGCGTAGGGGAAACTTGATTTCTCTTGTCAGATTTGTGCATGTTCTACTCTAGTCGGTGTTTCAGCCCGATGCAGATGCCCATATAGTATCTGAACTGCTTCTGGAAGGAGTTAGGGTTGCAACGATTATTTGTCTCCGGTCTTGGCCCAGGGGAGCGACTGGCTCTGCTAGGTTTCATTGCAGAGGGATGTTTGTGCTGTCTCCTCTCTGTTGATGTTCAATGGACAAGAAAAACCAGAAGCTCTACCAGATCAGAGTTGGAGAACATTGATGTGTAAATCAGTGTCCTGTCTGGCTCAGTTGGTAGAGCATGGTGCTTGCAACGCCAGGGTTGTGGGTTTGATTCCTGCGGGGGGACCATTACGAAAATGTATGCACTCAATACTGTAAGTTACTCTGGTAAAGAGCGTCTTCTAAATGACTTAAATGTATGTCAAAGGCTGGTGCTTCAGGATTATTGTTGTGGCATAATTGCATCCTCTCCTGAAAATTATACAGGAAATACATTCGTAATGTTTTTCCTTTGACAGAATAGCAAGTGAACCAGCCTAGTGTCACCATTTGAGGTTATCTGGTCCTGCTGCCTGTCATTTACAGTACATGGCCTTTCCCTTCCCGGCAGGCGTGGTTTTTGTCATGCTCCAGAGCCATGTTTTCAATAAGAGGGGATGCTCCTGTGAAGACGAGGAATGTCCACCAGCATGGAGGCAGGCGTCTGACATGCCTCTCTCTCTCTCTCCCCCAGCCTCCTAGTCATTTATTGGCCTGCCAAGGGAAGAAGAATGCAATATTACATAATTACGAGCCAGTAGGAAAATATAGGGGGAACAGCATGCGAGGGAGGCTCCATGTTAACTCTGTGAAAGGTATGCTGCCAGAAACCTGATGGTGGTTGAAAGTGCTCGCCTATTGAAAGCAGATGTGGACCAGTGCTAGGCTATTCCTACACGGCTCCACCCTTTTTCACCGCTCAGCTCACTTCTCTAACCAGTGTTGGAGAAGAGGCCATCTTTCTTCTTCTGCTGGTTACATTCAAATGTTACATTGGTTAATGGTGTCCATTGGCTACATTTTGAAGGCCTTCTTCCTCGTCTCATCTATCCACTGGCCATTGTTAGGAACGGTAGTTAAACACTGGTGATTGTCTCTTGCATGTGTAATTCATAGCAGCTATTTGGCAGTGTGGCTTGACAGTGTCAGTGAAGCCAGGAAAAATAAAAGGTTGATGTGATGGAGACATCAGGTTGTTTCAATGTTGATACAATCAGTTAAATACTTCAGTATTTTCCTTCCAATGGAATGTTAGCTCAGGACTAAACATTAACTCCGTGTCCTTAAGTGATGTGGGATTCCTCACCATCATGTAGACAGTGGCTATTCACAGCACTGGGAGAGTCAACTTATTGATCACTCAACATCATCAAATGACCAGACAATGCTCGGTTGTGGTGTTATCAGTTTTTCTGTCTGGGAATAGTGTGCCAATTTGGGACGCAAACATACTGTATTCTGACCCCATCCAGTGGTAGAAATCACAACTTTGTGTGATGTATGCTACAATGCAGGTGGGAATACATGAATAGGTTCTGATGAATGTCTGTTGAGCAATAGCCAGTAGACAATTCTTCTCCTAGAGTCTCCGTCAGAGGCCAACGCCAGCAGTAATCCACTACAGGTGTCTTCCAGAATACGAAGTTGAAAAGTCATTCCGAGTACAAGGCATTTAGAGAACTACTGGGACAAATTAACCATAGGCCAATTTCTTGGGGAATGAAAAAGACCAGGGGTTCGTCCCAAATAGCACCCTATTCTCCATATACGGCACTACTTTTTGACCAAAGCCCTGGTCTGAAGTAGTGCACTAAATAGTGTATAGGGTGCAATTTGGGACGTTTTTGATTTGGAGCAGCGACTGGTCTGAAGACACGAGGGATCAAAATGTCCTTTCTGGTTTCTTCACATGGAAACGGTGGTAGTGGAAATCGCTGCTTACATGATTAAACGAACAAACTTTGCAGCTTCCCTTTAATCAGTTTCTCTCTTCATTACGAGGGGATTTCACTGTCAAGGCTGCTTTTATCCCGTAAGTATTAGCCTTGTTATAGCAAGTAGTACCCTTGTTGTGGTGATACATTGGGTACCAGTAGCATGACTCAACAAGAACTAGAGAGAATATTCCTTGCTTTGTTCCCTTTTTACTTGTCTTCTTCTTGCACTCTTGGGTATTTTGGTAGTCTTTAGAAGCTAGGTTTGTATGTTCTGGGTGGATCAGCAGTCAGGGCCCCTCTGCTACCAGTGCATTGGACCGTAGTCTTGTCACAACCTTTTGTTTTCAACCCGTTTTCTCTTGGTACTTGTGTCTGTTTTCTGGCATGTAGAAACTTGACTTGGTGTGTAAACAACCCAGTGTTTTTCCTATACTCAGCATGTCAACTTGCTCATTCAGGATGTTTGAGGCCCAGAGATGACCACAAGAAGCTTTAGGAATGAGAAGTCCGAAGTCTGCTCGAAATGTCTGTGGCACTGAGCCTCAAGCAGCTGAGTTTTCAAGGAAATGCCAGTGTCCGTTTGATTTAATAACGGCTTTTAATACTGCTGTTTTTGGGCAAGCCTTCGGAGAACTGGGTACAACAGAGGTAATATTTGATTGAAACTGAGAGAGGCCAGTTTGACAGGCTGGAATGTGAGTGGTCGATTAAAGAGCGAGGCTGGACCTGTGCTTTTTTTTAGCTCGCCTCAGAGTTTTGGGTGGCATACGGAGTCATTCTATTCTCTACGAGCAGTCGAGCCTTATTCATTTGTATGTTCAATCTGAAATCCGTTGCAGTGGTTAACAATTTCCATTTCTCGTTAGCTTTTCTGTTCATTCAAAACAAGTTGTCTTTGCGAGGGGCTTGTAATTGCAGAGTTTGGGTTTACCGTGGTTCTCCTCCGAGATACAATGTTTAAAGTCCCCAGGGTTCAAGACGAGGATTGTTGGCATGCCACCAGTGGAAACAGAGTGTGCCCATCCCCTGTCCTTATTAGCTGTGGCCTCTGCCTGCAGATTTGTGATGCTTCAAAGATTTCTGAGAAAACAAGCTGTAGTGAGATTAGGGAAGTCAACTAGAACTGAGATGAATCAGAGAAAGGTGGTTTAATAGATCTTCTGTACCTGTTTAATTTTTGCTAGTTAACTTCCTGTGCTGTTTCAGCACCAGTGTTGTACGCCACTCTTGACAAGTGGCGTGATGAGTGATGGCTACTGACCTGGGCCATGTCAGAAAAAGAGCATTGAGAGAATTGAAATGTCGGAAAGGACTAGGAACTTGAGTTATGCACTAAGAAAAAGGAATGAAGTTGAGGAAATTAGGTTTAGTTGGAAACCAGAACACAGAGATAATAAAACAATGTGTTTTTTTGTATTCCAGGAAGTAGGAACCGTTAAGGGTAATCAGTAGCTTTCCATTTCGCTTGCTAGTTACTGATATCAATGTTTATCATTTTGTGTTTTTGTAAATATCATAGTTTGCCGTGTCCATTTTGTTTCTACATCTAATTATTGATTTGTATCCGCTTTAATTAGGCTATGGGCCACAGATTGTCAGTTTCACACACCCAGTGAGTTCCTGTGCTCCGACTCCAATTGTATTGAGAAGATTATGTTAATGGAAAAGGGTGGAAGTGAACACACTATGCTTTTGTGCACACATAGAGATTGTCATGGAGCTGGTGTCAGTCCATGCCCTAATATTTTGACCTGCTCATTAAAAACCAGTCATTGCTTATGGAAACTGTTTATTGATTATGATAGAGTTATGTTCATGGGAATGTGATACATGCACTGTGGACAAAACATTAGGAACACCTTCCTAATATTGAGTTGCAGCCCTCCCTTTTGCCCTCAGAACAGCCTCAATTTGTCGTGGCATGGACTCTACAAGGTGTCAAATGTTCCACAGGGATGCTGGCCCATGTTGACTCCAGTGCTTCCCACTGTTGTCAAGTTGGCTGGATGTCCATTGGGTGGTGGGACATTATTGATGCACACGGGAGACTGTTGAGCGTGAAAAACTGGGCAGCTTTGCAGTTCTTGACACACTCAAATCGGTCTGCCTGGCACCTACTATCATACCCTCTTCAAAGGCACTTGAATCTTTTGTCTTGCTCATTCACCCTCTGAATGGCACACATACACAATCCATGTCTCAATTGTCTCAAACCTTCTAAATCCTTCTTTAACCAGTCTCCTCCCCTTCATCTACACTGAGTGGATTTAACAAGAGACATCAAAAAGGGATCATAGCTTTCACCTGGATTCACCTGGTCAGTCTATCACGGAAAGCGCGTATTGTACATACTGTCCTCACTGTAAATCCTCACTGTAAATAAACGCCTCTTCCTGGACATTGCAGCGCTACCAACTTCCTCACTGAGGAATCCACCGTGCCACTTCACAGGGATATTAGTGCTGATGTTAACCGTATCAACTGTTTTGTTTCAACCAGGACCATTAACCACTGATGCTCTGTGTTAAAATCCACTGAGGTACATCCATCTATCCCCAGGTGAGAGGATACCCTGAGCCCCAGGTCACGTGGTCCAGGAATGGGAAAGCGGTGATAGCTGGAGAGCGGTTCGTCATGGAACAGAGTAGCCGTGGAACCTTCAGCCTGGTGGTACACGGTGTCCAGGAGGAGGATGCAGGGCGTTACACATGTGAGGCTGTCAACGATGCTGGGAGCCGCCAGGTCACAGTGGAGATCACTATAGAAGGTACAGCCGCAGCTGTCCAATAAAACTGTGTCCCAAATGGCACTCATTCCCTATATAGTGCATTACTTTTGACCAGAGCCTGCCATAGACCTCTGTCCAAACGTTGTGTGCTATATAGGGAACAGGGTGCTATTTGGAAGGCAACCTAACACTCTCCATCAGCCAATCAGAAATAATAGAATGGTCTGTTGACAATTGGGCTCCCGAGTGGCACAGCGGTCTAAGGCACTGCATCTCGGTGCTAGAGGCGTCACTACAGACCCTGGTTCGATTCCAAGCTGTATCATAACCGACCGTGATTGGGAGTCCCATAGGGCGGCGCACAATTGGCCCAGCGTCATTAGGGTTTGGCCTGGGTAGGACGTCATTGTAAATAAGAACTTGTTCTTGATTGACTTGCCTATTTAAATAAAGGTTAAATACAAATAAATAATAATTGGGCGGGGTCCACAGCCTTTGTTTCTCCTTTGAAATGTAGCATAGACAGTAGACTGGGAAATGTGCACGGCCTCAATACCTCATGTGAAATTAAACCAAGACTGTGCCAAGTATTTTTAATGGCACCGCATTTATTTTACTTCATAAAATATAAGACGTCCTGTCATACGTATTGTACATAGGCTTTTGTGCTGTTCCCAAGTTATGTTTTTAACTCTATGTAATAGTAAGAATAAGGTTGAATACTAATTCTAATTCCCTGTTCAGAAGGAACTCATTAGAGTAACCGATGGCAAAGCCAGCAGAGGATTTGTCCCAAATGTCCCCCTATTCCCTATACTGTATAGTGCACTACTTTTGACCAGAGCCCTATAAGCCCTGGTCAAAAGTAGTGCACTAAATAAGGAATCTGGTGCCATTTGGGATGCTGCCATTATAATATCCACATGGAAGGCTTCAGGAACTTTTTCTTCCTGTTAGCATAAGTGTTATTGGCACACTTTGATTTCCAAATTCCTTTGTGTATACCATGCCAGCTGTGCCTTTTGCATTTCCAATGTTTACACTGTGGATACTTACGTTACATTGTGCATGAAAGAGGCGGGCTGGCACCTACTACTTTCCACGGAGAAGTATGTAAACATTCAGACGTCCTCCACGTTCGTTAAGCTTTACAAGATCATAAACAGCTATTTAGGCACCTCTGGCTCACTGAACACTAACAGATACATATGGAGCATGACCTCTGTAACAAGGGGCCATTGCACTGAGATCTGAAGCATTCTTCAACACTGCACAGTGCACATTCATTTACACTCGTGCTGCTGGACTTGAACCAGCAATCTATTCTCTGTCTCCCCAATGGCACCCTATTCCTTATATAGTGCACTACTTAGGGAATAGGATGCCATTTGGGATGCACATGGTGTTTCTTATTCCTTATCTGAGGCGTGTTTTCCATCTCTCATAGGGAACACAGGGAAGAAATCCAGCCTCCCCTCCTCCAGTAGAACAGGGTAAGGTATATGTGCCTGCGTCCCAAATGGCACCAAATTCCCTATATATAGTGCACTACTTTTGACCAGAGCCCTATGCACCCGTGTCAAACGTAATGCACTATATAGTGAATAGGTTGCCATTTGGGGAGTATCCTTTCTTTGCAAATGGTGGCATCATGGGGGTGTTTAAATCAACCTTACTGTCCTGTTTCATCGTTCTGGCCATTTTTTATTTTCAGAATATTGTTCATCAAAATGCTATCTTGGTGTTATAAATATGGCTGCGAATCCAACTTTTTCGGGATCTTTAGTCCGCTGCACTAAAAAGATCCGGAGCTTCCCGAAGCTTTTGCACGTGCGGATCACATTCTGCGCATGTGTAAATTCTCTATACGCAGAGAACCGTCTGCTCAGACGAACGGTAATGGTGCTTGTTTAATAAAGTTAGATCAAAGCGGAATCAATGTATGCAACAGTGGCGGTCTGTGTCATTTAAGATTAGGGAGGACATTTTTTTAATGAGATTGGCATTATTTCTATACAGCATATTGGATGACTGTCATTCATATTCCATTCACCCAGCTCAATGTAACATCGATAGGTTTGGGCTACTACATGATACTCAAATTTTCCCTATACCTATCGAGGTTGCTACAACCTAGCCTACAAATTAAAGTTAAACACACACAAATTAAACGGGTCAAAAGTTATGGAACACCTATTCAAGGGTTTTTCTTTATTTTTACTATTTTCTACATTGGAGAATAATAGTGAAGACAAACTATGAAATAACACATATGGAATCATGTAGTAACCAAAAAAGTGTTAAACAAATGAAAAATAAATGTTATTCTTCAAATAGCCACCCTGCTGCCTTCTGAGAATTCGTAGGCAATCGAATAAACCCCTACTTCCTTCTATTCTGCTAGCAAACGTGCATTCTTTGGAGAATAAAATAGATGACCTACAGTGAGGGAAAAAAGTATTTGATCCCCTGCTGATTTTGTACGTTTGCCCACTGACAAAGAAATGATCAGTCTATAATTTTAATGGTAGGTTTATTTGAACAGTGAGAGACAGAATATCAACAAAAAAATCCAGAAAACGCATGTCAAAAATTTTATGAATTGATTTGCATTTTAATGAGGGAAATAAGTATTTGACCCCTCTGCAAAACATGACTTAGTACTTGGTGGCAAAACCCTTGTTGGCAATCACAGAGGTCAGACGTTTCTTGTAGTTGGCCACCAGGTTTGCACACATCTCAGGAGGGATTTTGTCCCACTCCTCTTTGCAGATCTTCTTCAAGTCATTAAGGTTTTGAGGCTGACGTTTGGCAACTCGAACCTTCAGCTCCCTCCACAGATTTTCTATGGGATTAAGGTCTGGACACTGGCTAGGCCACTCCAGGACCTTAATGTGCTTCTTCTTGAGCCACTCCTTTGTTGCCTTGGCCATGTGTTTTGGGTCATTGTCATGCTGGAATACCCATCCACGACCCATTTTCAATACCCTGGCTGAGGGAAGGAGGTTTTCACCCAAGATTTGACGGTACATGGCCCCGTCCATCGTCCCTTTGATGCGGTGAAGTTGTCCTGTCCCTTTAGCAGAAAAACACCCCCAAAGCATAATGTTTCCACCTCCATGTTTGACGGTGGGGATGGTTTCTTGGGGTCATAGGCAGCATTCCTCCTCCTCCAAACACGGCAAGTTGGGTTGATGCCAAAGAACTCCATTTTGGTCTCATCTGACCACAACACGTTCACCCAGTTGTCCTCTGAATCATTCAGATGTTCATTGGCAAACTTCAGACGGGCATGTATATGTGCTTTCTTGAGCAGGGGGACCTTGCGGGCGCTGCAGGATTTCAGTCCTTCACGGCATAGTGTGTTACCAATTGTTTTCTTGATGACTATGGTCCCAGCTGCCTTGAGATCATTGACAAGATCCTCCTGTGTAGTTCTGGGCTGATTCCTCACCGTTCTCATGATCATTGCAACTTCACGAGGTGAGATCTTGCATGGAGCCCCAGGCTGAGGGAGATTGACAGGTCTTTTGTGTTTCTTCCATTTGCGAATAATCACAGAAACTGTTGTCACCTTCTCACCAAGCTGCTTGGCGATGGTCTTGTAGCCCATTCCAGCCTTGTGTAGGTCTACAATCTTGTCCCTGACATCCTTGGAGAGCTCTTTGGTCTTGGCCATGGTGGAGAGTTTGGAATCTGATTGATTGATTGCTTCTGTGGACAGGTATCTTTTATACAGGTAAGAAACTGAGATTAGGAGCACTCCCTTTAAGAGTGTGCTCCTAATCTCCGTTCGTTACCTGTATGAAAGACACCTGGGAGCCAGAAATCTTTTTGATTGAGAAGGGGTCAAATACTTATTTCCCTCATTAAAATGCAAATCAATTTATAACATTTTTGACATGCATTTTTCTGGATATTTTTGTTGTTATTCTGTCTCTCACTGTTCAAATAAACCTACCATTAAAATTATAGACTGATAATATCTTTGTCAGTGGGCAAACGTACAAAATCAGCAGGGGATCAAATACTTTTTTCCCTCACTGTACGCACAAGATTAAACTATCAATGGGACATTCAAAACTGTAATATCTTATGCTTCACGGAGTCATGGCTGAACAACGACACTATTAAATACAGCTGGCTGGTTATATGCTGTACCGGCAGGATAGAACAGTGGCGTCTGGTAAGACAAGGGGCGGCTGGCTATGTATTATTGTAAATAACAGCTGGTGCACGATATTTAAGGAAGTCTCGAGCTATTGCTCACCTGAGGTAGAGTATCTCATGATAAGCTGTAGACCACACCATCTACCTAGAGATTTGTATCTGTATTTTTCATAGCTTACATACCAACACAGAGGCTGGCATTAAGACAGCACTGAATGAGCTGTATTCCGCCATAAGCAAACAATAAAACGCTCACCTATAGGGAAAAGGGTAAGAGACCTGGCCATGTAGTGCCAGGACAACAACCTCTCCCTCAACGTGATCAAGACAAAGGAGATGATTGTGGACTACAGGAAAAAGATGACCCATTCTCATCGATGGGGCTGCAGTGGAGCAGATTTTGCGCTTCAAGTTCCTTGGTGTCCACATCACCAACAAGCTAACATGGTCCAAGCACACCAAGACAGTCGTGAAGACCTATTCCCCCTCAGGAGACTGAAAAGATTTGGCATGGGTCCTCAGATCCTCAAAAGGTTTTATAGCTGCACCATCGAGAGCATCTTGACTGGTTGCATCACTGCCTGGTATGGCAACTGCTCGGCCTCTGACCGCAAGGCACTACAGAAGGTAGTGCGAACAGCCCAGTACATCACTGGGGCCAAGCTCCCTGCCATCCAGGACCTATATACCATGCGGTGTCAGAGGAAGGCCCTAAAAATTGTCAAAGACTCCAGCCACCCTAGTCATAGACTGTACTCTCTGCTACCATACGGCAAGCGGTACCGGACCGCCAAGTCTAGGTACAAAAGGCTTCTAAACAGCTTCTACCCGCAAGCCATAAGACTCCTGAACACCTAATGAAATGGCTACCCGGACTATTTGCATTGCCCCCCCCCCCCCCCCCTCTTTTACACCACTGCTACTCTCTGTTGTTATCTATGCATAGACATTTTAATAACTCTACCTACATGTACATATTACCTCAACTAACTGTTGCCCCCGCACATTGATCCTGTACCAGTACCCCCCCCCCCCCCCGTATATAGTCTCGCTATTGTTGTTTTACTGCTGTTCTTCAATTACTTGTTACTTTTATTTCTTATTTTTACTGCATTGTTGGTTAGGGGCTCTTAAGTAAGCATTTCACTAAGGTCTACACCTGTTGTATTTGGCGCATGTGACTAATAAAATGTGTAAAAGTGTGAGTCTGCGTGTGTGAATGCATGTATGTTTGTGTCAGTGCGTATGTAGTGTTTGAATGTGAGGGATTTGTGTGGGTGTGTATATATCAAGTCTAGTGTGTGTGCATAGCGTCAAGTGCAAGATAGTCAGTCCAGATAGTTTGGGTACTATTAATTGACTATTTAGCAGTCTGGTTATTTAGCTTCTACCCCCAAGCCATAAGACTGCTGTCTCGGAGCCTGTTGGTCCAAGAGCCGATGCTCCGATATTGTTTTCTGGACTGTAGCAGAGTGAACAATCTATGGCTTGGGTGGTTGGAGTCTTTGTCAATTTTTCGGTCATTCCTTTGTCACTGCCTGATATAGAGGTACTGGATGGCAGGGAGCTCAGCCCCAGTGATGTCACTGGGTTGTCGGCACCACCCTTTGTAGTTATTTGCGGTGAAGGGCGGTGCAATTGCTATACGAAGTAGTGATGCAGCCTGTCAACATGGTGCAGCTTTTTGAGGATCTGAGGGCCCATGACAAATATTTTCTGCCTCCTGATGGGGAGAGGCACTGCCATGCCCTCTTCACAACTGTGCGGGTGTGTGTGGACCATGTTAAGTCGTTAGTGATGTGGATGCCAAGGATGATGGTGTTGGGGTCATGCGAGGCCACACAGTCGTGAGTGAACAGGAAGTACAGAAGGGAACTAAGCACACATCCCTGAGGGGCCCCCGTGTTGAGGGTCAGCGTCCCGGAGTTGTTGTTGCCTACCCTTACTGCCTGGGGCCGACCTGTCAGAAAGTCCAGGATCCAGTTGCAGAGAGAGTTGTTCAGTCCCAGGGTCCCTAGCTTGGAGGGGACTATGGTGTTGAATGCTGAGCTGTAGTCTATGAACAGCATTCTCACAGTTATTTCCCCTCTTGTCCAGGTGGGAGAGGGCAGTATGAAGTGCAATTGTGATTGCGTCATTTGTGGATCTGTTGAGGCTGTATGCAAATTTGCGTGGGTCTAGGTAAAATAGACAAGTAACAAATAATTAAAGAGCAGCACTAAAATAACAGTAGCGAGGCTATATACAGGGGATACTGGTGCAGGGGCACAGGTTCAGGTTAGTCATTACTGCACGGTAATGACTGCTCGGAACTAGAAGCACAAGCATTTTGCTACACTCGCATTAACACCTGCTAACCATGTGTATGTGACCAATAAAATTTGATTTGGTAATTGAGGTAATATGTACATGTATGTAGAGTTAAAGTGATTTTGCATAGATAAGACAGAGTAGCAGCAGTGTGAAAAAGGGTGGTGTGTCTTGGTGTGTTTGGACCGTGATAGTTTGTTGGTGATGTGGACACCAAGGAACTTGACGCTCTCAACCAGCTCCACTGCAGCCCCGTCGATGAGAACGAGCGTGCTCGGTGCTCATTTTCCTGTAGTCCACAATCATCTCCTTCGTCTTGATCACATTGAGGGAGAGGTTGTTGTCCTTGCACCAAACGGCCAGGTCTCTGACCTCCCCCCTATGGTCTGTCTCATCGTTGTTGTTGATCAGGCCTACCACTGTTGTGTCATCGGCAAACGTAATGATGGTGTTGGAGTCGTGCCTGGCCATGTAGTCATGAGTGAACAGGGAGTACAGGAGGGGACTGAGCACGCACCCCTGAGGGGCCCCTGTGTTGCGGATTAGCATGGCGGATGTGTTGTTGGCAGCCCGCCAGGAAGTCCAGGTTTCCAGTTGCAGAGGGAGGTGTTTAGTCCCAGGGTCCTTAGCTTAGTGATGAGCTTTGAGGGCACTATGGTGTTGAACGCTGAGCTGTAGTCAATGAATAGCATTCTCACATAGGTGTTCCTTTTGTCCAGGTGGGAAAGGGCAGTGTGGAGGGCAATAGAGATTGCATCATCTGTGGATCTGTTGGTGTGGTATGCAAATTGGAGTGGGTCTAGGGTTTCTGGGATAATGGTGTTGATGTGAGCTATGACCAGCCTTACAGACGTGAGTGCTACGGGTCGGTAGTCATTTAGGCAGGTTACTTTAGTCTTCTTGGGCACAGGGACTATGGTGGTCTGCTTGAAACGTGTTGGTATTACAGACTCAGACAGGGAGAGGTTGAAAATGTCAGTGAAGCCAGTTGGTCAGCGCATGCTTACATATCTTGGTAATCCATCTGGCCCTGCGGCCTTGTGAATGTTGACCTGTTTAAAGTTCTTACATCGGCTGTGACTTCACTTCAAGTTTATTTTATATAGCCCTTCGTACATCAGCTAATATCTCGAAGTGCTGTACAGAAACCCAGCCTAAAACCCCAAACAGCAAGCAATGCAGGTGTAGAAGCACGGTGGCTAGGAAAAACTCCCTAGAAAGGCCAAAACCTAGGAAGAAACCTAGAGAGGAACCAGGCTATGAGGGGTGGCCAGTCCTCTTCTGGCTGTGCCGGGTGGAGATTATAACAGAACTATGCCAAGATGTTCAAAATATTCATAAGTGACAAGCATGGTCAAATAATAATCATGAATAATTTTCAGTTGGCTTTTCATAGCCGATCATTAAGAGTTGAAAATAGCAGGTCTGGGACAGGTGGCGGTTCCATAACCGGAGGCAGAACAGTTGAAACTGGAATAGCAGCAAGGCCAGGTGGACTGGGGACAGCAAGGAGTCATCATGCCTGGTAGTCCTGACGTATGGTCCTAGGGCTCAGGTCCTCCGAGAGAGAGAAAGAAAGAGAGAATTAGAGAGAGCCAAGATTTTCAAAATGTTCATAAATGACAAGCATGGTCAAATAATAATCAGGAATAAATATCAGTTGGCTTTTCATAGCCGATCATTAAGAGTTGAAAACAGCAGGTCTGGGACAGGTAGGCGTTCCATAACCGCAGGCAGAACAGTTGAAACTGGAATAGCAGCAAGGCCAGGCGGACTGGGGACAGCAAGGAGTCATCATGCCCGGTTTGCCGTGACGTATGGTCCTAGGGCTCAGGTCCTCCGAGAGAGAGAAAGAAAGAGAGAACGAGAGAATTAGAGAGAGCATACTTAAATTCACACAGGACACTGGATAAGATAGGAGAAGTACTCCAGGTATAACCAACTGACCCTAGCCCCCCGACACATAAACTACTGCAGCATAAATACTGGAGGCTGAGACAGGAGGGGTCAGGAGACACTGTGGCCCCATCAGAAGAAACCCCCGGACAGGGCCAAACAGGAAGGATATAACCCCACCCACTTTGCCAAAGCACAGCCCCCACACCACTAGAGGGATATCTTCAACCACCAACTTACAATCCTGAGACAAGGCCGAGTATAGCCCACAAAGATCTCCACCACAGCACAAACCAAGGGGGGGCGCCAACCCAGACAGGAAGATCACGTCAGTAACTCAACCCACTCAAGTGACGCACCCCTCCCAGGGACGGCATGAAAGAGCACCAGTAAGCCAGTGACTCAGCCCCTGTAATAGGGTTAGAGGCAGAGAATCCCAGTGGAGAGAGGGGAACCGGCCAGGCAGAGACAGCAAGGGGGGTTCGTTGCTCCAGAGCCTTTCCGTTCACCTTCACACTCCTGGGCCAGACTACACTCAATCATATGACCTACTGAAGAGATGAGTCTTCAGTAAAGACTTAAAGGTTGAGACCGAGTCTGCGTCTCTCACATGGGTAGGCAGACAATTCCATAAAAATGGAGCTCTATAGGCGAAAGCCCTGCCTCCAGCTGTTTGCTTAGAAATTCTAGGGACAATTAGGAGGCCTGCGTCTTGTGACCGTAGCGTACGTGTAGGTATGTACGGCAGGACCAACTCGGAAAGATAGGTAGGAGCAAGCCCATGTAACGCTTTATAGGTTAACAGTAAAACCTTGAAATCAGCCCTTGCCTTAACAGGAAGCCAGTGTAGGGAAGCTAGCACTGGAGTAATATGATCAAATTTCTTGGTTCTAGTCAGGATTCTAGCAGCCGTATTTAGCACTAACTGAAGTTAGTATTTAGTGCTTTATCCGGGTAGCCGGAAAGTAGAGCATTGCAGTAGTCTAACCTAGAAGTAACAAATGCATGGATTAATTTTTCTGCATCATTTTTGGACAGAAGATTTCTGATTTTTGCAATGTTACGTAGATGGAAAAAAGCTGTCCTTGAAACAGTCTTGATATGTTCGTCAAAAGAGAGATCAGGGTCAAGAGTAACGCCGAGGTCCTTCACAGTTTTATTTGAGACGACTTTACAACCATCAAGATTAATTGTCAGATTTAACAGAAGATCTCTTTGTTTCTTGGGACCTAGAACAAGCATCTCTGTTTTGTCCGAGTTTAAAAGTAGAAAGTTTGCAGCCATCCACTTCCTTATGTCTGAAACACAGGCTTCTAGCGAGGGCAATTTTGGGGCTTCACCATGTTTCATTGAAATGTACAGCTGTGTGTCATCCGCATAGCAGTGAAAGTTAACATTATGTTTTCGAATAACATCCCCAAGAGGTAAAATATATAGTGAAAACAATAGTGGTCCTAAAACGGAACCTTGTGGAACACCGAAATGTACAGTTGATTTGTCAGAGGACAAACCATTCACAGAGACAAACTGATATCTTTCCGACAGGTAAGATCTAAACCAGGCCAGAACTTGTCCGTGTAGACCAATTTGGGTTTCCAGTCTCTCCAAAAGAATGTGGTGATCGATGGTGTCAAAGGCAGCACTAAGGTCTAGTAGCACGAGGACAGATGCAGAGCCTCGGTCTGACGCCATTAAAAAGTCATTTACCACCTTCACAAGTGCAGTCTCAGTGCTATGATGGGGTCTAAAACCAGACTGAAGCATTTCGTATACATTGTTTGTCTTCAGGAAGGCAGTGAGTTGCTGCGCAACAGCTTTTTCTAAAATTTTTGAGAGGAATGGAAGATTCGATATAGGCCGATTAGTTTTTTATATTTTCTGGGTCAAGGTTTGGCTTTTTCAAGAGAGGCTTTATTACTGCCACTTTTAGTGAGTTTGGTACACATCCGGTGGATAGAGAGCCGTTTATTATGTTCAACATAGGAGGGCCAAGCACAGGAAGCAGCTCTTTCAGTAGTTTAGTAGGAATAGGATCCAGTATGCAGCTTGAAGGTTTAGAGGCCATGATTATTTTCATCATTGTGTCGAGATATAGTACTAAAACACTTAAGTGTCTCTCCCGATCCCAGGCCCTGGCAGAGCTGTGCAGATCCAGGACAGCTAAGCCCTGGAGGAATATGCAGATTTAAAGAGGAGTCCGTAATTTGCTTTCTAATGATCATGATTTTTTCCTCAAAGAAGTTCATGAATGTATTACTGCTGAAGTGAAAGCCATCCTCTCTTGGGGAATGCTGCTTTTTAGTTAGCTTTGCAACAGTATCAAAAAGAAATTTTGGATTGTTCTTATTTTCCTCAATTAAGTTGGACGAGCGTGATCACACAGTCGTCCGGAACAGCTCATGCTCTCATGCATGTTTCCATGTTACTTGCCTCGAAGCGAGCATATAAGTAATTTAGCTCGCCTGGTAGGCTCGTGTCACTGAGCAGCTCTCGGCTTCCCTTTGTAGTCTATAGTATTTTGCAGGCCCTGCCAGAGGAGCCGGTGTTGTACGATTCAATCTTTTTTGACGCTTTACCTGTTTGATGGTTCATCGGAGGGCATAGCGGGATTTCTTATAAGCTTCCGGGTTAGTGTCCCGCTCCTTGAACGCGGCAGCTCTACCCTTTAGCTCAGTGCGAATGTTGCCTGTAATCCATGGCTTCAGGTTGGGGTATGTACGTACAGTCACTGTGGGCACGACATCCTCAATGCACTTATTGATAAAGCCAGTGACTGATGTGGTGTACTCCTCAATGCCATCGGAGGAATCCCGGAAGATATTCCAGTCTGTGCTAGCAAAACAGTTCTGTAGCTTAGCATCTGCTTCATCTGACCACTTTTTTATTGATCTAGTCACTGGTGCTTCCTGCTTTAATTTTTGCTTGTAAGCAGGAATCAGGAGGATATAATTATGGTCAGATTTACCAAACGGAGGGCGGGGGAGAGCTTTGTATGCATCTCTGTGTGTGGAGTAAAGATGGTCCAGAGTTTGTTTTTTTATTTTTTATTTTTTTCCTCTGGTTGCACATTTAACATGCTGATAGAAATTTGGTCAAACGGATTTAAGTTTCCCTGCATTGAAGTCCCCGGCCACTAGACCATCAGACTGTTAAACAGCCATCACTAACACAGAGAGGCTGCTGCCTACATACAGACTTGAAATCATTGGCCACTTTAATAAATGGATCACTAGTCACTTTAAATAATGCCACTTTAATAATGTTTGCATATCTTGCATTACTCATATCCTATCTATTTTATACCATCTATTGCATCTTGCCTATGCCTCCTGTCATTGCTCATCCATATATTTATATGTATATATTCTTAGTCTTTACTTTGTGTGCATTAGGTAGTTTGTGGAATTGTTAGATTACATATTGCAGCACTGTCGGAACTAGAAGCACAAGCATTTCGCTACACTCGCAATAACATCTGCTAACCATGGGTACTGTATGTGACCAATAAAATTTGATTTGATAATTATTCTGTCTCTTCCCAGCAAAATCTGCATAGCTGGGATGGTTGTATCCGTATAAATAAAGTATCACCATTTTCTTTAGACAATTTTGGTCTTTAAAGCAGGGCCAACAGACATGTTCCTTACTTTTTCCCCCTTCCACTTGCCGCCTCCATTTTTGCGGTAATGCTGAAATAGTTAGCATTTTGAGTAGAGCTGAAATGTCCATATATTTTCGTTTGCTGCATGTGTGACAATTTATGATGTCATTTACAAAGATTATAACCAAAGATATTGTTTTTTTAATCAATTAGTATATTTGAGTTTAACCATAATATTTGTTGTTTGTTCTATCTTTTCTGGTGGATTAAACTGAAATTGCAACCAACTTTCTATGGCTTGTTTTAAAAATAGCGATTATTTTCGAGATTTTTTCATTTTCAAATAACCTAAAGTGAGAGATTGTAAAGCCCATTCCTGAACATGGGGTGACACATTCTTGCTAGAGAACCAGTTCGGGTTTTAAGTATAGCTTTTGTATGACTGAAGCCTTTAGTGAGAAGTGTAATGCTTTAATATTTAATAATTTCTGCTCTCCGAATTCATGTTCATTATAGAAATAGGCCTGTTTAATGTTGTCTGGCTTGCTGTTCCAAAGAAAAGAAAATGTTTTGCTCATATGATTAAAAAATAAGTTAAACAGGCAGATGACTAAATAGTTAATCAGGGTGATTTTTCCACAAATAGAAAGGTATTTTCCTTTCCACTGTAGCAAGATCTGTTTTTGCTAACTTTCTATTAAAATGTATTGTAGTGAGATCATTTCTTTGAATACCGAGTATGTCCACTTGACCGTCAGACTATTTTATTGGTAAACTACACGGTAATGTAAAAGTTACATTTTTTGGTGATCCAATACATATTATAAACTGGGTGGTTCGAGCCCTGAATGCTGATTGGCTGACATCTGTGGTATATCAGACCTTATACCACGGGTATGACAAAACATTTATTTGTACTGCTCTAATTACGTTGGTCACCAGTTTATAATAGCAATAAGGCACCTCAGGGGTTTGTGGTATATGGCCAATATACCACACTCCCTCGTACCTTATTGCTTAAATGTAGTACACTTATCATAATTTGGTTGTAATGCAGAGAGGTTAGAAAAACTATCTAGATCATCTGAGGCTGTGGAGGGATCCAAGTTGTGGATTTAAAGTAAGGGGGAGGGGGGGTGTAACTCAATATTCGGAAGGTGTTCCTAAGGTTTGATAGACTCTGTCATTGCGCAGAAGCTTCGGGAAGCTCCGGATCTTTTGAGTGCTGCAGATGAAAAATCCCAGAAAAGTCGGATCCGCAGCCACTGCCTGTAAATATAGTCTGTCAGTCACTCATATTACTATATTAAGTCATTATTCAAATGGAATTTGTTTATTCAAGTGGTGTGATTAAGCAGACACATATTTGGATGCTGAGGTAGTGAGTGGTTGTGTTTTCTCTGACTCCAGCGGGCGGTTTGGAGTGTCAACCATGGAGAGCATGCCCAGTATCTGGGGGGAGAGCCCCCCTAAGTTTGTGACAAGGCCCTCACGCATCTTTGTCCGAATGGGACAGAGTGGCAAGTTCTCTGCCAAAATCACAGGACGCCCACAGCCCCTGGTTACCTGGCTTAAGGTGAGATGGAACAGAGAGAAGGTTTAGTAATCTCAGTAACTTTCCCAAAATTCCCAGGTTTTCCAGAATTTTCCAAATTCCAGTTTGAATATTGTTTTGAATTAGGAGGGAATAAGCATGACATTTGGGAAAGTTAACATCTACATTTTGCAACTCTGGTTAGAACAGAGATGGTGTATTGTCTTTCAAACATGTAGGATGGTGAGTCTTAATCTCTGACATCTCTCTCTCTCTCTCTCTCTCTCTCTCTCTCTCTCCCACTTTATCACTTTTTCTCTTTGATGGGTGTCCACAGGGAGATGAAGAGCTTCATACTTCTTCCCACTTCAACATGTTTGAGAAGTCGGGAATCCACTTCCTGGAGATCCGAGACGTATGTGTGGACGATGCAGGAATGTACACCTGCTCTGTGGCCAACAGTGCTGGGAAGGCCACGGCTACAGCAGAGCTGAATGTTCAGGGTAAGATACTGCAGCCATCAACACACAACCTGTGTCCCAAATAGCACCTTTCCCCTTTTGTAGTGCACTTCTTTTGACTAGGGTCCACTATATAGGGTGCCATTTGGGACACAGACATGAGTGCTATAACTTCACAGTAAATCATCAGCGTTGCCAGTTCTGAATATCAAGTTATATTTGGGACTTTTTTTGTTGTATTTGAGAGGAAATTCAGTGTGCATCCTTTCCTTTTTAGGTTCAGGCAGTGAGGCTGGCATGTGAGTATGTATCTCATACCATTCCCTGCATTGTAATATTACTGTGTGATTACATGAGCAATTATTTTCATGAGATGTATACATTTCCACCAAATAACTCCACAAGAATTTCTCTACAGTTAAATATTCAATCCTTTGACAATGTGTTACCTCTACAGCCTTGGTCCCTCTGCTCTGGTGGCCCCTGTCCCAAAGACAACTGACTCACCCGAAGTCAAGCACACAAGTAACGGCCTGCTCGCTGACCGGCGTTCACCTACCAAGACAGGAGACAGGACTGAGACCAGAGAGAGACTCACCACACTCACCAGGGAGACCAAAGACAGCACAGAGCTGACCAAAGCAACATGGAAGGCCACCATGGCGTCTCCCAAGCCCCCTGCAGACCTGCCGGATGAGGCCCCTAGAAAGCCTGGGATGGCAACCCCAAAGGCTGCCAGCTCCACCACTCTGCAACACCATCTAAGAGGCCAGGGGGCTGCTAGGACCAGCCCAGACCCACACAACATAGCCCCTGAGAGGGATACAAGGGATAGGGTGAAGACCCCCCCAGTGGGAGTCCTGAGCCCCCCACAGCCATCTCCAGAGCCCACTAGAGAGACTAGAAGGCAGGCCAGAGAGAGCAGGTCAGCGAGGGCAGCAGTGACTCCTGGAGCTCCACCAAAATTTGACTCTGTACCTCAGAGCCAGGACACTAAAGAGGGGACCAAAGTCGTATTCAAATGCCAAGGTGATTCAAAACGTCTTATGGTGTATTATATTGAACAAAAATATAAACACAACATGTAAAGTGTTGCTCCCATGTTTCATGACCTGAAATAAAAGGTCCCAGAAATGTTCCTTGTGCACAAACATCTTATTCCTCTAAAATGTGGTGCAGAAATATGTTTACATCCCTGTTAGTGAGCATTTAACCTTTGCCAAGATAATCCATCCACCTGACAGGTGTGGCATATAAAAAAGGTGATTATACAGCATGATCATTACACAGGTGCACCTTGTGCTTGGGACAAATAAAAGGCCACGCTAAAATGTGCAGTTTTGTCACTACACAATGCCACAGATGTCTCAAGTTTAGAGGGAGTGTGCAATTGGCATGCTGACTGTAGGAATGTCCACCAGAGCTGTTGCCAGAGAATTTAATGTTAATTTCTCTACCATGAGCCACCTCCAACTTTGTTTTTGAGAATTTGGCAGTACTGTACGTCCAACCGGCCTCACAACCATAGACCAAGTGTAACCACGCCAGCCCAGGACCTCCACATCCGGCTTCTTCACTTGCGGGATGGTCTGAGACCAGCCACCCGGACAGCTGATGAAACTGGGGTTTTGCACAACCGAAGAACTGTCAGAAACCGTCCCAGTGAAGCTCATCTGCATGCTCGTCGTCCTCATCAGGGTCTTGACCTTCAATGGTCACTGTCACACGGTTTCAACTGTACTGGGCAGGTGGCAGACGATTTTCTGATGTCAACGTTGTGAACAGAATGCCCTATGGTGGTGGTGGGGTTATGGTATGGGCAGGCATAAGCCACGAACAACGAAAACAATTGCATTTTATTGATGGCAATTTGAATGCACAGAGATACCGTGAAGTGATCCTGAGGCCCATTGTCATCCCATTCATCCGCCACCTCATGTTTCAGCATGATAATGCACGCCCCGTTGTTGCAAGGATCTGTACATAATTCCTGTAGGCTGAAAATGTCCCAGTTCTTCCATTGCCTGCATACTCACCAGACATGTCAACCGTTGAGCATGTTTGGGATGCTCTGGATCGACGTGTACGACAGCGTGTTCCAGTTCCGCCAATATCCAGCAACTTCACACAGCCATTGAACAGGAGTGGGAAAACATTCCAAAGCCACAATCAACAGCCTGATCAGCGCTATGTGAAGGAGATGTGTCGCTCTGCATGAGGCAAACGGTGGTCACACCAGATACTGACTGGTTTTCTGAACCATGCCCCTACCTTTTTTTGAAGGCATCTGTGACCAACAGATGCATATCTGTATTCCCAGTCATGTGAAATCCATAGATTAGGAATCAATTGATTTCAATTGACTGATTTCCTTATATGAACCGTAACTCTATAAAATACTGTATGTATTTGTCATGTTTAGATACACATTTTTGCCAATTCACTAACAGTTCTTAGCTACTTTATTATTGCATATTTAACCCATTAGATTGACTGTTAATGTGCTCTTCCAGTCTCAGGTTCTCCCGTGGCTGGCCTGAGCTGGGTTAAAGATGGCTTCCCTTTGAGACCCAGAGCAGGGCTGAGCTTCCAGCAGGATGGCAACACTCACATCCTCACTGTGGACAACGTCCAGAAAAGGGACAGTGGGACGTACGGATGCACCATGACTACTAGCACCGGGAAGGTGTCCTCGACTTGGGACCTCACGGTCAAGAGTAAGTACTTAGCTAGGGTCCCAAATGGCACCCGATTTTCCCCCCAGCATTTCCCAATCCTGGTTCTGGGGACCCCAAGAGGTGCACATTTTTATTTTTGCCCTTGCACCACACATCTGATTAAAATGATCAAAGCTTGATGAGCAGTTGATTATTTTAAATCAGCTGTGTAGTGCTAGGGAAGTAACTAAAATGTGCACCCCTTTGAGTCCCCAGGACCCGTAGGGCTCTGGTCAAAAGTGTTAGGACTTTTTACTATACACATTGTGGCAGGAAATAAAGGAAGAACGGGAGAGCAGCGTTGTTGGTTTTAATAGTGTGAACTAAGGCCCTTGTTGTGCAGAATATTTATCGCGTCATCCTTTTCATCTGACAGGTCTACGGTTGAAGGTACAATAGTTTAGACTTAATAGTCTCCGCAGTCTCCAGCTCTGCCTTTTGGGTAAATAAGCGTCTAGTTCATTTCCCCTGGCTGTCTTAATCAAAACACGATAATGATGAAGGCAGGCTAACTGAGGTGAGCACATTTGACTATTTAGTTTTTTGGGCTGAGTTCAACTAAAACGAGACACTGTTGCTATTGGACCTGTCCGAATAAGCTGTCTGCGGTCTTTAACCAAATAAAAGTTGGTTGTTTATTGAATGATAGTCAAAGTGAAACTGTTTTGATATCTGGTTGTCTAGTTGGTGTTTTTGTTTGGATATAATGTACTGGCACCAGTCTACAGTGATTTAATTTAGGGAGAGTCCAGAATTTGTTATCGCTTTTATTTTCAGTTTATTGTGCTTGAGATGAGCAGTCTTTTTGCTGGGAGTGTGTGTCCTCTAGACATGACTGCAACAATTCTTGTCTACCTACGCCCTCTACTGGAGAGAAGGAAAGATTGCATCTGGTCATACACATACACAGTCAGGGTAGGTATTGTTTGCGGCAGGTACTTTAGGCCAAACACTGGGGTAAAGTCTTATGGTGGAAATGGGCCGTT
This sequence comes from Salvelinus alpinus, assembly GCF_045679555.1. Lineage (NCBI taxonomy): Eukaryota > Metazoa > Chordata > Actinopteri > Salmoniformes > Salmonidae > Salvelinus > Salvelinus alpinus. The sequence continues at coordinate 43,269,275 of NC_092105.1, read as the reverse complement.
AGACTGACCAGTACCACGCATTTCAAATGTAAGGCTCCAATGTAATACATTTAGGATGTATTCTTAATACTCTGTCTGTGTACTCCATCCCCTGCAGACCCACGGCTGGAGGGCAAGCCCCCTGCGTTCAGCACTGTCCTGAAGGGATGTTCAGTGAGTGAGGGCCAGGACTTCCTTCTGCAGTGTTCAGTGGAGGGGGAGCCTCTACCTAACATCTTCTGGCTCCTAAACGGTGAGAGAGCCCATCCATTAAAACAATTTTACGTTTGACTTAGGAAATAGGTGCCTTGCTCAAGGGCACCACAGACAGATTTTTTTCACCTAATCGGCTCAGGGATTCAAACCAGCAATCTTTCGGTTACTGGCCCAACGCTCTTAAACCGCTAGGCTACCTGCCACCCTGCATCTCCCCCTGCAGTAACTAAGGATGCAAAATTCCAGTAACTTTCCCATAATTTCCAACTGGAATTTCTGGGAAACCTGGGAATTTGGCGAAAATGACCGTAAATGTGCAACCCTAGCAGTAACAGTCACCATTGTCTGGTAGTTAACGTGTATCCATTATACCCACTAGAGGGGGGTGATAATCCTGTTTTTCAATGCTTTGCACCTCATTGGACGGACTGACGAAAATCCCTTCCACTCCTATGAAAAGTGAAGGATGAAGGGAGAAGTGGTAGGAATAACAAAAAGTCCCTGTACTCAGAACCCTCTTGAATAGATCAGCTAGGTAGGGGGGTGTAATTTATTACATGCGTTCCCAAATGGCACCCTATTCCCTATATAGTGCACTATGGGCCCTGGTCAAAAGTAGTGCACTATAAAGGTAATAGGTTGCCCTTTGGGACACCGCCATATTAAGTCTGCTACTGCTTTCCCTCTCAGCATGAGGCCGGCCCATCACAGGACCACCATTTCACTGGTCTGGCTGCTCTGCTGCTGAAGGCTCATGTGTCTCTGTAATATGTCAGATCCCACACAGAGAATGTTTATCTTTTTCATCTTTAACTGCTCAACATATAGAACGTCGGGGGAACCCCCTTGAATGGGCCATTTTGAAGGTCATAACTCCAATGGATTAATGCTATACGGGAGCCTTGGGACGTCCATGTCTCATTGAAGTTAACATTTGAATTGGTTAGGGTTTAGCCTAGGGAGTATGGACGTCCTAAGGATACCGAATATCACTAACCAAAATGAAAGCTTGGCATGACAATTGATCTAGAAGAATTCCAACTGAACACAGTGAACACAATTTTTTTATTATTGTAGCTAGGTTATTTTTATCCTTTCATATTTAATGAAGATGGATCACAATTTGTTAAGTTTGGTTTTGTCTATCACCTGAGCCTAACTTGGCTCACAACATAAGGCTACAGTTCTAAACTCCGTAACTTTCATTTCTAGTCAAAAGTTCAGCTCCTGAACTTGTTTGTAAACTGAGGGTGGAGTGTCTTGGCCAATGTAATTGTTTTGTTTGAGTTGAATTATCCTCGTTAGAAAACATAGCTGAAAAGTTTTAAAGGTCCAATGCAGCCGTTTTTATCTAAATAGCTAATTATTTCTGGGTAACAATTAAGTACTTTACTGTACTTAATTGTAAAAAAGAAAAAGAAAAAAGAAACAAAATAGCTTCTTAGCAAAGAGCAATTTCTCAAGCAAGAAATTAGCTAGGACTGTCTGGGAGTGGGGAGGGGAAAATTGAAAACTAGCTGTTATTGGCAGAGAGGTTTGGCACTTTCTTTCTTATTGGTTTATTAACTAATTTACCATGTAGTGATGTCACCAGGCAGGCCAAAGCTCCAACTCAGCAAAACAAGATGTTACAGCTCTCGTTTGTGGTAGGAAGAGTGGACCAAGACGCAGCGTGGAAAGTGTTCATGATTTTTTTTTTTTTTTAAACACTCAAACAAAATAACCAAAGTCAAAAAACGAAAGCGAACAGTTCTGTCAGGCAAAAAAACACTAAACAGAAAACAAGATCCCACAAAACTCAAAAGGAAAATGACAACTATTATATGATCCCCAATCAGAGACAATGATAGACAGCTGCCTCTGATTGGGAACCATACTCAGCCAAAAACACAAAGAAATAGAAAACAGATTTTCCCACCCGAGTCACACCCTGACCTAACCAAACATAGAGAATAATAAGGATCTCTAAGGTCAGGGCGTGACACAAGATGACATTTCAGGCGGTCTTTTCAAACAGCTCTTTCAGTACACTAGAAAGGCATTATCATTATTTTCACAATTCCACCGTATTATTTCAACCTCATAGTGCTGAAATATAAAACATATTAAAATCACATTTTGTCTGCACTGGGCCTTTAAGAAGCATCTTTAAAATAGAGATTTAATCTTGAAACTCAAATAGAATTGACTTGTTGCCGATTTTAGAGAAGGATCTAACATAGTCTCTGTCCCAAATGGCACCCTATTCCCTTCATAGTATACTACTTTTTGACCAGACCCCTATGGGCCCTGGTCAAAAGTAGTGCACTATATAGAGAGTAGGGTGTCACTTGGGACCTAGCCATAGTTTCCACAAGGCCACTTCTCTTAGTGCTCCAGGTCTGAGCTGTACGGGAACTGTTGATGTTATACTCTGGTCTCTTGAAGACGGATGGACAGTTAATGGCATCACACTTATCTCAGGGAAGAGAAATAGTCCCCGCTCCCAGCAGGGATCCCAGCACCGACCGATTCAGAGCCCTCTGTTCTTTCCGCTGGAAAATACACCCACAGCCATTAAACAAATATGAGGCATAGGAACCATATAAAGGAAAAACAGGCATCGCTGCCTCCTGAAACCTCTTCTGAAATATTACACACAGCCAGACTTGGCAAGTGTTTGTGGTCCAAAAGCAGACATCTGAGACTCTCTCTTTCCAAGACTCTGACCTGTGCAGGCCGATTATGAAATGCCTACCACAAGGACAAAAAAAGTCTCCCCTGGATTTCAAAGTGAATGCCCTTCTTGGGATTGGGTGGTCCAGCACCGGGAGGGAGCAAGAGCCATTTATAATAGCGGTGGTGCATAAATATGGCGTATTGTACATTCCTCTCCGTTACTCTCTTTTTGTGTCGTCATTAGCACAGTATACATGATCTCAATTTGAGCTCCAAGACAATGGCAATTTGTAAAACTCCAAAATGTGATTGTGCCGATTTATTTACTGGTGCATTGAACCATGTTGTGCGCTGTCGTTGCAAAACTCTGTGGCTCGTGCTAAAACAATGACGTCATATCTGTATTCCGACATCTTTATACACCTTCGCCATTGTTGGTGGTAGAGCATCACAACTCATATATTATTTTACCCCTTTTTCTCCACAATTTTGTGGTATCCAATTGGTAGTTACAGTCCTGTCCCATCACTGCAACTCCCGTACGGACTCGGGAGAGGCGAAGGTCGAGAGCCGTGCGTCCTCCGAAACACAAGCCAGCCAAGCCTCACTGCTTCTTGACACGACGCCAGTTTAACCCGGAAGCCAGCCGCACCAATGTGTCAAAGGAAACGCCATACCGTGTCAGCATGCATTGCGCCCGGCCACAGGAGTCGCTAGTGCGCGATGGGACAGGAACATCCCTGCCGGCAAAACCCTCCCTTAACCCGGACGACGCTGGGCCAATTGTGTGCCTCCCAATTGGTCTCCCGGTCGCAGCCGGCTGCGACAGAGCCTGGACCCGAACCAGGTTCTCTAGTGGCACAACAAGCACTGCGATGCAGTGCCTTAGACCGCTGCGCCACTCGGGAGGCCCATCCAGGATCAATTTAACACAGAGCTAGCTAGCTGCCTGTCTGTGTAAACTCAGGCCTGCAGGGAAAGATCAATACGCATCTGATAAAGAAATATGTTGTGCCATTGTATCAATCAGTTCCAAGTTTTTTTTTTTACATTAGTGTAGTCTTTTTCTACCACCACACATTTATTTGTTTTATGAGCGATTCCACAGCAAACATTTTCTTTGTTTAATATGAATGAATGAATATTAGTCTCTTGCTCAATTTCTAATAATCTTTCTTCAATCATCTCTCTCCATGTAATACTGCTCTCCTTTACTTTTACACTCTTAGTGTAAGAAACTATTTTTTTTGCTGTGAGTTGATTGGGTTTAGGTGTTCCTCCTCGAGTGTGACGCATGTTCCTTCCCCCCCCCCCCCCCCCTCCAGACAAGCCAGTGCCGCATGCCCACTCTGCCTTTGAGAATGGCCTGACCCAACTCACAGTCCAGGGTGCACTGCCAGAGGACGAAGGCCAGTACGCGTGTGTCGCTGAGAACAGCCATGGGAGAGCAGTGTGCACTTCCAGAGTCATCGTCAAAGGTGGGCTTGGGAGCCTCTACAGAGGACGTATGTATCAAGCTTCTCAGAGTGGGTTCAGCCCCCCCCCCCCCCCCCCCGTCCATATACTGTTCATTAAGATCCAAAAGTTCTAACTGATCATAGATCATGACCCTTACTCTGAGACACTAGGTACATACAATACACATTACACTGAGAGTACAAAACATTAGGAACACCTTCCTAATATTGAGTTGCACCCCTTGTTACCCTGAGAACAGCCTCAATTCATCGGGGCATGGACTTTACAAGGTGTCAAAAGCGTTCCTTAGGAATGCTGGCCCATGTTGACTTCGATGCGTCCCACAGTTGTGTCAAGTTGACTGGATGTCCTTTGATTGGTGGACCATTCTTGATACACACGGGAAACTGTTGAGTATGAAAAGCAGCGTTGCAGTTCTTGACACACTCAAGAACTACCATATCCCGTTCAAAGACACTTAAAATCGTTTGTCTTGCTCATGCACCCTCTGAATGGCACATATACACAATCATGTCTCAAGGCTTAAAAATCCTTCTTTAACCTGTCTACTCCCCTTCATCTACAATGATTTGAAGTGGATTTAACAAGTGACATCAATAAGGGATCATAACTTTCACCTGGATTCACCTGGTCACTCTTTGTCATGGAAAGGGCAGGTGTTCCTAATGTTTTGTACACTCAGTGTACACCACAATGGCTTTGGAAATATTTTTTTTAGGACATGGAAAAAGTCTGCTTCACTAAAATGATGGTCATGTAGGGGAATGCCGACTGAATATTTCAAGTTATTAAAAGAAAATGTACATTTTTGAACATCTGAACACACATGCATGTCGAGCTGACAAATTCTTTAAACATGCTACATATAGAAACATATACTGTATATGTTTAAATATAAATCTATACAGTATCAGTCAAAAGTTTGGACACACCTACTCATTCAAGGGTTTATTTTTATTTTTACTTTTTTCTACATTGTAGAATAATAGTGAAAACTATGACATAACACATATGGAATCATGTAGTAACCAACAAAGTGTTAAACAAATCAAAATATATTTTATATTTGAGATTCTTCAAAGTCGCCACCGTTTGCCTTGATGACAGCTTTGCACACTCTTCGCATTCTCTCAACCAGCTTCATGAGGTAGTCATCTGGAATGCATTTCAATTAACCGGTGTGCCTTGTTAAAAGTACATTTGTGGCATTTCTTTCCTTTTTAGTGCGTTTGAGCCAATTAGTAGGGGTGGTATACAGAAGATAGCCCTATTTGGTAAAATTCCAAGTCCATATTATTGCAAGAACAGCTCAAATAAGCAAAGAGAAACGACAGTCCATCATTACTTTAATGCATGAAGGTCAGTCAATCCGGAAAATGTCAAGAACTTTGAAAGTTTATTCAAGTGCAGTCGCACAAATCATCAAGCGCTATGATGAATCTAGCTCGCATGAGGACCGCCACAGGAAAGGAATATCCAGAGTTACCTCTGCTGCAGAGGATAAGTTCATTAGAGTTACTAGCCTCAGAAATCAGCAATTAACTGCACCTCAGATTGCAGCCCAAATAAATGCTTCACAGATTTCAAGTAACAGACACACCTCAACTTAGAGGAGACTGCGTGAATCAGTCCTTCATGGTTGAACTGCTGAAAAGAAACCACTACTAAAGGACACCAATAAGAAGAATAGACTTGCTTGTGCCAAGAAACACGAGTAATGGACATTAGACTGGTGGAAATCTGTCCTTTGGTGATGAGTCCAAATTTGTTCCAACCGCCGTGTCTTTGTCAGATGCAGAGTAGGTTAATGGATGATATCTGCATGTGTAGTTCCCACCGTGTAGCATGGAGGAGGAGGTGTGATGGTGTAGGTGTGCTTTGCTGGTGACAATGTCGGTATTTTATTTAGAATTCAAGTCACACTTAACCAGCATGGCTACCACAGCATTCTGCAGCTATTCGCCATCCCATCTGGTTTGCGCTTAGTGGGACTATCAATTGTTTTTCAACAGGACAATGACACCAAACACACCTCCAGGATGTGTAAGGGCTATTTGACCAAGGAGAGTGATGGAGTGTTTCATCAGATGACCTGGCCTCCACAATCCCCCGACCTCAACCCAATTGAGATGGTTTGGGATGAGTTGGACTGCAGAGTGAAGGAAAGCAGCCAACAACTCCTCAGTATATGTGGGAACTCATTCAAGACAGTTTGAAAAACATTCCAGGTGAAGCTGGTTGAGAGAATGCCAAGAGTGTGCAAAGCTGTCAAGGCAAAGAATCTCAAATCTCAAATATATTTTGATTTGTTTAACCTTTTTTGGTTACTACATGATTCCATATGTGTTATTTCATATTTTGGATGTCTTCACTATTATTCTGCAATGTAGAAAATAGTAATAATAAAGAAAAACCCTTGAATGAGTAGGCGTGTCCAAACGTTTGACTGGTACTGTACATAAAATGTATCTCATACTATCAGGCTATTTTAAGTCTTAGCAATCTTTTGGCTGTATTGAGAATGTGCTCAATCCATGAGATAGGAAATATGCTTCTCTTCTCAGAAGAATGAGCATTTGACTGTTTACTAAAGCCCTGAAATGTCTATATTGAGAGTACTTTGAGCCCTTTGATAAGCAGCGCTGCTGCTCAAAGAGAATAGCTATTTTAGGGCTCTGATGTTGCATTTAAGGAAACATCTGCTCTCTCTGTTCCAGCATGCATCTTGTTTACATCCCAAACGGCACCACATTCCCTATATAGTGCACTACTTTTTATCCATGGCCCTGGTCCAAAAGTAGTGCACTGTATAGGGAATAGGGTGCCATTTGGGACATAAACCTTGTCTTTCAGCGCACACAGGGCTTCATGGCAGAGGTTCAGCTTTTTAAAATGAGAAATACCATCATTTTCCCACACATGCACCGTGAGTGCAGCATGAGAGAGAGAGAGAGAGAGGGAAATGCAGCTTGTTTGACTTGCTAGCACACCAACCATCTTGGTCATACATTAAGAACTAATGGTACTCATTCATTTTTAGTAGCAAAGAGTGCTAGAGCAGAGAGAGTATAACTTTAAGGACATCCACAATCAGTCTTTTTGGAACCTGTTTGGAAGCACTTTCTATTAAGTCCTTTATAATACACTTATGTTTAACAGTATGACACTGACTGTAAGATTCCATAGTGATCTCTATCTACAGGTTAACCTTCACTTCAATCTGATTAAGAGTCTCTTTCTAAGCCCTGATTTAAAGATGTAACGCTTCATGCAGATGGGCAAGCTGCAAGCCAAGTGGCCGTTGATTTGCATGGCAAGTTGGCATCACACTGAACCTGTGAGAACAAGTAGATGAGTGGATTGGTGCCAGTTTATATGATGCCAGTCTAAGAGGTAGGGTGAGTCTGCTATGTTCAACACAGCTAAGATATTGTAGAAGAACAGCCATGGCAGTGTTAGCTGTAAGTTAAGATCATCATACTGTACATGTACCTACAGTATATGACAGCGGAGGCTGCTGAGGGGAGGACGGCTCATAATAATGGCCGGAATGGAGTGAATGGAATGGTATGTGTTCTTGTGTTAGTTACCATTCCATACACTCCATCCCAGCCATTATTATGAGCCGTCCTCCCCTCAGCAGCCTCCAATGATATATGAATACTGTAAGGTGTAATGGTTTCTTTTTACTATTGAAATGCCTTTGGGAAATGCAAAATGTTTATATTGAGTATTGCATGCCTTAGGATTGGTAGAGGGGCTAGAGGATGTCCCACGCAGTTAGGCTCCCTGCATTATTATTAACTTTTGTTTAAAGTCGGGCCCTTGTGCCATGTGTAAACTGTTATGAGGGCTCCTCAGATTACTGTCGGTCCCAAATGGCACCATATTCCCACTGCTTTTGACCAGGGCTGACGAAAGCTCCCATAGGCTCAGGTCAAAAAGTAGTGTAGTATAAAGGGAATAGGGTGCCATTTGGGACGTAGCCTGAGGCAGCAGTGGAGCAGGGCTTTTTAAGCAGCAGCGCTGATGGAAACATGGTGTAGATGCCTTGGATCTCCCTCTGGCATGCTGGGTATGTATACAGACAGTGGGCTGTGTTTATGACAAGCCCTGTCTTGTAGGGTCCTGACGTCCACAAGGTTAGGGCCACTAGATTTATGAACCTGGGGGTGGGGGAGGGGGTTGACTCTACGTAGAACCAAACGCCATACATGGTGCGTATGAATCAAGGAGCGAGGGCCAAAAAGGTCCCCTTGCTCGCTCGCTCGCTCGCTCTCTCTCTCTCAGGAAGCCCTCCGCAATAGAGAAGTCCCTCGTGAAAATGTGCCTATTTGCTCAGAACAGCTTGTCCTCTTGCTCCCTCTGTCCCCTTTATGTTGATATATGATTTCTTTCTATATAACTGTGCTGTGATAATACATGTTTTTATCATTAGATTCAACTTAGCTTTTTACCCCATTATGACTAAAGTATAATGATGAGTCAAGTAATTTGATTTTGAACTCTCATGACTCTTAAAGACCTTGGCAAGAACATCGCCCTTATCCCTCATGTCCTATGGTCATTTTTAATGAGATTATCCAAGTGTTTGCTTTTTCAGGACATGTACCTCACAAGTTTGCCAATAACATCACATCATCAGTCATTTGAAATGTCCAGATCGTTGCTGTGATGTGGTGTTTAGAGCACGGGTCTAAAGGGTGATTGAGCTGTAATTGGAGTACTGTAACGCGTCCGATCAAAAGTAGTGCACTGTATAGGGATTAGGGTGCCTTTTGGGACGCACACCTGGTAACGTTCAGGACATATCTCGTATTCATAGGCCGCATCCCAAATGGCACCCTATTCCTTATTTAGTGTATTACTTTTGACCAGGGCTCTGTTCACAAAGAGTGCACTAAATAGGGAAGATGGTGCCATTTGGGACGCAGAAATGGCATTGCGTTGTGCTCTGGAAACTTCTCCAGATGACAAGTCTGTAGTTATGGATGAAATGCTACTCTGACTTCTGAGGATGACAAAATGTAATCAGAGTAGGAGGAATTCTATCGTAATAATTATTCAATCTGACTCCATAATCGTGTATGAAATGCATAAGGACCTGTGCGTCTCTGACGGGTCTAGCTAGATGGCTAATCGTTGCATCACCAGACTATAATGTGTCTATCTTGTACCGTAATGGAATTAGCAATGTATGGATACTTATGAGCTGTTTCTAGCGATCAAAGTTCTCACATTAATTGAGTGAAGTTTAGAGCAGGGATGTCAAGGTGGAACCCAAGTATACGATGTGTAGTATAATTACAGTAGTAGTCCAAAATTTGGACACCTACTCATTCCAGTTTTTTTAATATTTTTTTTACTAGTTTTTACATTGTAGAATAATAGTGAAGGCATCAAAACTATGAATTAACACATGGAATCATGTAGTAACCAAAAAATTGTTAAACAAATCCACATATATTTTAGATTCTTCAAAGTAGCCACCCTTTGCCTTGATGACGGCAGGGTAGCCTAGTGGTTAGAGCGTTGGGCTAGTAACCGAAAGGTTGCAAGTTCAAATCCCCGAGCTGACAAGGTCGTTCTGCCCCCCTGAATTTGTTCTTAACTGACTTGCCTAGTTAAATAAAGGTACAATTAAAAAATGACAGCTTTGCACACTTGTGGCATTCTCTCAACCAGCATCATGAGGATCACCTGGAATTCATTTCAATTAACAGGTGTGCCAGGTCATTTGTGGAATTTCTTTCCTTCTTAATACGTTTGATCCAATCAGTTTTCTTGTGACAAGGTAGGGGTGGTATATAGAAGATAGGTAAAATACCAAGTCCATATTATGGCAAGAACAGCTCAAATAAGCAAAGAGAAAAGACGTGACATTTTCCGGATTGACTGACCTTCAAGAACTTTGAAAGTTTCTTCAAGTGCAGTCACAGAAACCATCAAGCGCTATGATGAAACTGGCTCTCATAAGGACCGCCACAGGAAAGGAAGACCCAGAGTTACCTCTGCTGCAGAGGATTAGTTCATTAGAGTTACTAGCCTCAGAAGTCAGCAATTAACTGCACCTCAGATTGCAGCCCAAATAAATGCTTCACAGAGTTCAAGTAACGGACACATCTTAACATCAACTATTCAGAGGAGACTGCGAGAATCAGGCCAATGGGCATTAAACCTGTGGAAATCTGTCCTTTGGTCTGATGAGTCCAAATGTGAGATTTTGGGTTCTAATCCCTGTGTCTTTGTGAGACGCAGAGTAGGTGAACGGATGATCTCCGCATGTGTGGTTCCCACCGTGAAGCATGGAGGAGGAGGTGTGATGGTGTAAGGGTGTGTAAGGGATATTTGACCAAGGAGAGTGATGGAGTGCTGCATTAGATGACCTGGCATCCACAATCATCCGACCTCAACCCAAGTGAGATGGTTTGGGATGAATTGGACCGCAGAGTGAAGAAAAAGCAGCCAACAAGTGCTTAGCATATGTGGGAAGTCATTCAAGACTGTTGGAAAAGCAGTCTTCATGAAGCATGTTGAGAGAATGCCAATAGTGTGTAAAGCTGTCAAGGCAAAGGGTGGCTACTTTGAAGAATCTCAAATTTACTATATATTTAGATTTTTTGTAACACTTTTGTTTTTGGTTACTACATGATTCCATATGTGTTATTTCATAGTTTTGATGTCTTCACTGTTATTCTACAATGTAGAAAATAGTCAAAATAAAGAAAAACCCATGAATGAGTAGGTGCTGCCAAACTTCTGACTGGTACTGTATATTTATCATTAGTCCAGAACAACAAAACAAAGAATATTACTCTGAATTACAAGGACTACAGTATGAAGCCAATTTAAAAGTGATAAAGATGCATGACAAGTATGCAATAAGAATATAATTATCAAATGTGTACGTGCCATAAGTCTTCAAAGTAACAATGTAGAAAATTGTTTGTCTAACACAGCATACACACCACACTATGGCATAGGCCTACAAAGCATAGCCAGGAGATTTGCAATACAAGTTCTCAATGAATTTAGCAACCCATCAAACCTATATCCTACCTAGGGCGAAATCGATTTCAATTGCCTCCATCGATTAATTAGCATCACTGCTGGCCAGGAAACAATATAACGAAAGGCATAAAACTTCACAATCATTCTCTAAACCTAATCGACACACTCAATCTAAATGATAGGGGCACACATCTGTGCCGCTCCATCTTTGGACTGACCACCGTCCGGCGACCAGTTTAGTTCAGCAATTCTGTAGAGATAAATCCTTAACAGGTATAGTACATTGAGTCTTAGTCAAATTTGCAGCACTTTAGAGCTACTGAAAGGATCCAAACATGACAATTTAATTCATACAGTTAGATTCATTAGTCAACTCCAGTTTAATCAGTCGTCATGCCTCCGAGGAGTGTGCCAGTGTGGACCTCCGTGGCAATGTCCGGCCCCAGAGAAAGCCACTGACGAAGATTGTGCTTCACTCCTGTGATGCGTAAAAATATGGCCATCCATCCGGACAGTGCCATAAATCGTGATCAAATCATCCCGCTGTGCCTTGGCGCCGACGTGTCTTCATCACCTCCATCATCGGTCAACCTCTAATTTTTCAACTACAAGTCCATATGAGGATCAGCTGTACACTTGTAACGTTCTGCTCCAGAGCCTCTGAAAGTTTTCAGACTATACGCTTGGCTTTCAATGTCATTGAGAACACAGTTTTCCACATTCTTTGGCATGGTTTCTTCAGTACTGTAGGTTTCAGATATCCTGGCTGCAGTAGATTGCCAGACAGCTGAGTTATTGATGTAGGAGAGCTCTTGCTCTTGGCCCGGAGGTTTATCTTTATCTGAACGAGCGGAGACTCCCAAGCTATGCACAGGGCTCCCAAATCAAATCAAAATCAAATGTTATTGGTCACATACACATGGTTAGCAGATGTTATTGTGAGTGTAGCGAAATGCTTATGCTTCTAGATCCGACAGTGCAGCAATATCTAACAGGCAATATCTAACAATTCCACAACAAAACCTAATCTCTTACAAACTCCACAACCTAATACACCCAATCTAGTAAAGGAATGGGATGAGAATATATAAGTATAAAATATATGGATGAGCAGTGACAGAATGGCTAAGATGCAATAGATAGTACAGAATAGATAGTGAAGGATACAGTATATACATATGAGATGAGTAATGCGAGATATGTAAACATTCTTAAAGTATTACCCGATAGGGTTTAGGTCAGAAGTATTGCACTATATACAGGAAATAGTGTGCCATTTGGGAAGTACTATAAGAAATCTACTCCAGCCTTAATATACAGTGCATTCGGAAAGTATTCAGACCCTTTGACTTTTTCCACATTTTATGTTACAGCCTTATTCTAAAATGGATGAAATATTTTTTTCCCCCTCATCAAATCTACACACAATGCCTCAAAATGACAAAGAAAAAACAGGTTTCTATACATTTTTGCTAATTTCCTAAAATACAAAAACGACATAAGTATTCAGACCCTTTACGCAGTACTTTGTTGAAGCTCCTTTTGGCAGTGATTACAGCCTGGAGTCTTCTTGGATATGACGCTACAAGCTTGGCACAGCTGTCAGGTTGGATGGGGAGCGTCCGGGCTCTGGCTGGGCCACTCAAGGACATTCGGAGACGTGTCCCAAAGCCACTCCTGCGTTGTCTTGGCTGTGTGCTTAGTGTCATTGTCCTGTTGGAAGGTGAACCTTCGCCTCAGTCTGCGCTCCTGAGCACTCTGGAGCAGGTATTTATCAAGGATCTCTCTGTACTTTGCTCAGTTCATCTTTCCCTTGATCCTGACTAGTCTCCTAGTCCCTGCCGCTGAAAAACATCACCCACAGCATGATGTTGCCACCACCATGCTTCACCGTAGGGATGGTGCCATGTTTCCTCCAGATGGTATTCAGGCCATGGAGTTAAATCTTGGTTTCATCAGACCAGAGAATCTTGTTTCTCATGGTCTAAGAGTCCTTTAGGTGCCTTTAGTCAAACTCAAAGTGGGTTGTCATGTCTTTTACTGGGGAGTGGCTTCCGTCTGGCCACTCTACCATAAAGGCCTGATTGGTGGAGTGCTGGAGAGATGGTTGTCCTTCTGGAAGGTTCTCCCAAACCAAGGCTCTTCTCCCCCGATTGCTCTGTTTGCCCGGGCTGCCAGCTTTAGGAAGAGTCTTGGTGGTTCCAAACTACTTCCATTTAAGAATAATGGATGCCACGGTGTTCTTGGAGACCTTCAATGCTGCAGAAATGTTTTGGTACACTTCCCCAGATCTGTGCCTCAACACAATCCTTTCTCGGAGCTCTACGGACAATTCCTTCGACCTCATGGCTTGGTGTTTGCTCTAACATGCACTGTCAACTGTGGGATCTTATATAGACAGGTGTGTGCCTTTCCAAATCATGTCCAATCAATTGAAATTACCACAGGTTGACTCCAATCAAGTTGTAGAAACATCTCAAGGCTGATCAATGGAAATAGAATGCACCTGAGCTCAATTTCGAGTCTCATGGCAAAGCGTCTGAATACTTATGTAAATAAGGTCTGTTTTTATTTTTAATACATTTGCAAAAAATTCTCTAAACCTGTTTTTGCTTGTCATTCTGGGGTGCTGTGTGTAAATTGAAGAAAACATTTTATTTTATCCATTTTAGAATAAGGCTGTAATGTTACAAAATGTGGAAAAAGTGAAGGGGTCTGAATACATTCCGAATGCTCTGTATAGTATTCCAAGACTCCATCTAGAATAACTATTGATTTACATGACAGTCAATTGGGGGAATGCTGAATCTCAAGTTAGTTGTCTTGGCTTAGTGTGCTGCTTAGTAAATTACTCATGTACTTAAAGTAACCCTGCTAATGTTGTTGTTAAATTTCAGCTAAGAAAAATTTCAAGAGGACGGACCCTCCAAATGCAGTTGACACCAAGAAGCCATCGAAGCCGTCTGCCCCTGTATTCCTACGAGGTCTGAAGGATCTGAACGTCATGGACGGTAGCAAAGTCATCATGACCGTGGAGGTGATGGGTAAGAGAAGGCCTCGTCTCTCCTCCTACTAGGTCATATTCTTTAGGTAGCAAATGAAAGAAAACAGACTACCTAGACTAGTCCAATAAAAACGGCTTGTTTTTATATTCCGTTGAAAAGCATTTCGTGACAGTGTGCCACAATGAATACATACAACCCTGGTCGGTGTCTTGTGATGGCCCTTATTCCTATTAATCAGGCTGGAAAACTCATATCTTTGGTATTGTTTTCAGTGTTTTTAGCAACTCTGTTTGCTTTAGACACTGGTATTTCCTGCTCAGCCCCCCAGAGATAAGTTGTTTGGTTTTTGGTTGTTTTATGCATTTGCATTTCCTTCCAACATGTGACCTGAGGGGACGGGTAGCCTCTTGGAGTATTATCATTTATTATTATATCATCTTCCTCATCCCACTTCCTGTTTGTCTGAGAGGTTGTTCGCATGAGGCAGGAGTCACTAGTAGTATGGCGTATGATTTACGTTATTATTCTAGGCCTTTCATCATTTAATGTAAATAGTGATGGAGTGGGATGGTCTCTCACTATTTTCTTATGGTGATTTATGATAACAGTAATCCAAATGCAATTTATTCAATTAGATCATGCATCATACTTATGTGGAAAATGCATAATATTATGCAAGATAATTCTAAGTCACAGCATGTGTTATGTAACACAACCTGTCATAACAACATGTTACTATAGGGCACCATTCTAATGATTTAAATTACAAAATTGCATATTGGTTTCCTTACTCGGTAAGCAGTCTGACAGAAATCCATGTTTTGGTTTTGTTTACCTGGCCACTTTCTTCAAATGCTAACCTTTTAGCATGTTTGTCCAACAATCAACTTATTATCCCAGCAATTAGTATGTTTTGTGTTTCGTGTCCAAATTATCTTAAAGTAGCTTTATTGAGCTAAACGATACATTTTAGATACTTTAATATGATTGGGGCATGAAACAAGAAAAATGTTCATTTCTGGAATAATGACTTGCATTGGTCTTTGGACAGTAATGCAAAAAAGTAATTTGGAGACAGTGACCAGGTAGACAAAGCCAAACACAAGGTTGTCCAAACACAACCTTGTCCAAACACAAGGTTTTAATGTAAAATGTTGTGGTCGTAGGGAATCCTCATCCAGAGATTGTGTGGCTCCACAATGGAAAGGAGATCCAGGAGTCGGAGGACTTCCACTTTGAGCGGAAAGGGAGCCAATACAGTCTGTTCATCCAGGAAGTCTTCCCTGAGGACACTGGGAAGTACACCTGTGAGGTGTGGAACGAAGTGGGAGAGGTTCGCACCGAGGCCTCGCTCACTGTACAAGGTAGGCTAGTAGCCTAGATAACTCCACCTAAGCTAGCTCAGTATGTCTGGTTAAATATCTCTAGTAGGATGTAGTTTATGCCTAGGGTAAATTCCCCCAAATTCCCAGGTTTTCCAGATATCCCGATTTTGTAATATTCCTGGAATCAGAGAATCCGGAATAAGTTGGAAATCAGAGAATCTTCCAAGCAGGATTTGATGGAAAAAAAGTTACAGGAAAATCACAACCCTATTCATGCCATAATGTTGTCTCTGTCTGTGTTCCAGAGCCCCAGGACGGGGTGCAGCCCTGGTTCATCACTAAGCCCAAGTCCACCACTGCCTCCTTGGGGCAGAATGTCCTGCTGTCC
Source organism: Salvelinus alpinus (assembly GCF_045679555.1). Classification (NCBI taxonomy): domain Eukaryota; kingdom Metazoa; phylum Chordata; class Actinopteri; order Salmoniformes; family Salmonidae; genus Salvelinus; species Salvelinus alpinus. The sequence continues at coordinate 43,253,214 of NC_092105.1, read as the reverse complement.
TGTGCCATCGCTGGGGACCCCTTCCCCCAGTGGAGCTGGATGAAGCAGGGCCAGGTGGTGACCACTGGGCTGGACTATGAGATTCTGCAGAAAGAGGACGTGGTGTCGCTGCTCATCAGGCGAGTCCGGTCCCACCACGCCGGGGACTACGAGATCAGTCTGAGGTAGGCTTCTGTAGTGCCATTTGAGACGTGCTGGACTCCTTATACAGTAGATGACTCACTTCTGTAGTATCGGGAGAAGGGGCTGTCATTTACAGTATAACATACTATAAGGTAGTGTTTTTTAAGCTGGGAGGTCGAGAGAAGGTTTTGGGAAACTGAATGGGGAAAAATATTTAGTTTCCAAACATATTTTAATAAGCTACATATACTATTGGTATTTTATATTTAGACCTTTGCCTATTCAATCTGGTTAGCAACATAGGCCTACAATATTGGACCAAATTCTTCTTAAAAAACATCTCTGGGATTCAGAACCAAAAAGTTGCGCGTCTTAACTGTTCATCGTGACCAAAGACCAGTCATCTGCATTGGCACGCAAAGCTGGGCACACATATCCAGATTAGTGACCAGAAAGCACTTGTGTAAGTTACTGGCTGTATGTATATATATAGCTGTAACATCACACTGCCTTCAATACCTGTGGCTGAAGATGTAACATTCTGGCTAATTTAGTACGATATTTGTGACGAAGGCAAAAGCTACAGACAGACCATGCTATTCATCCGATCAAATCAAATTGTATTAGTCACATGCGCCAAATACAACAGGTGTAGACCTTACAGTGAAAAGCTTATAACAAGTAATTAAAGAGCAGCAGTAAAATAACAATAGCGAGACTATATACAGTGGGGTACTGGTACAGAGGCAATGTGCGGGGGGCACCGGTTAGTTGAGGTAATATCTACATGTAGGTGGAGTTTATTAAAGTGGCTATGCATAGATGACAACCACAGAGAGTAGCAGCAGTGTAAAAGGGGGGGTGGGGGTGGCAAATGCCAATAGTCTGGGTAGCCATTGGATGAGGTGTTCAGGAGTATTATGGCTTGGGGGTAGAAGCTGGTTAGAACCCTTTTGGACCTAGACTTGGCGTTCCGGTTCCGCTTGCCGTTCGGTAGCAGAGAGAACAGTCTGTAACTTGGGTGGCTGGTGACTTTGACAGTTTTTTAGGGCCTTCCTCCGATACCGCCTGGTATAGAGGTCCTGGATGGCGGGGAGCTTGGCCCCAGTGATGTACTGGGCTGTTCGCACTACCCTCTGTAGTGGTCAGAGGCCGAGCAGTTGCCATACCAGGTAGTGATGCAACCAGTCAAGATGCTCTCAATGGTGCAGCTGTAGAACCTTTTGAGGATCTGAGGACCCATGCCAAATCTTTTCAGTCTCCTGAGGGGGAATAGGCTTTGTTGTGCCCTCTTCATGACTGGCTTGGTGTGCTTGGACCATGTTAGTTTGTTGGTGATGTGGACACCAAGAAACTTGAAGATCTCAACCTGCTCCACTACAGCCCTGTCGATGAGAATGGGGTCGTGCTCTGTCCTCTTTTTCCTGTAGTCCACAATCATCTCCTTTATCTTGATATTGTTGCGGGAGAGGTTGTTGTCCTGGCACCACACGGCCAGGTCTCTGACCTCCCTATAGGCTGTCTCGTTGTTGTCAGTGATGTGTCATCAGGAAACTTAATGATGGCGTTGGAGTCGTGCCTGGCCGTGCAGTCATGAGTGTACAGGGAGTACAGGAGGGGACTGAGCAGGCACCCCTGAGGGGCCCCTGTGTTGCGGATTAGCATGACGGATGTGTTGTTGGCAGCCCGCCAGGAAGTCCAGGATCCAGTTGCAGAGGGAGGTGTTTAGTCCCAGGGTCCTTAGCTTAGTGATGAGCTTTGAGGGCACTATGGTGTTGAACGCTGAGCTGTAGTCAATGAATAGCATTCTCACATAGGTGTTCCTTTTGTCCAGGTGTGAAAGGGCAGTGGGGAGTGCAATAGAGATCGCATCATCTGTGAATCTGTTTGGGCGGCATGGAAATTGGAGTGGGTATAGGGTTTCTGGGATAATGGTGTTGATGTGAGCCATGACCAGCCTTTCAAAGCACTTCATGGCTATAGGCGTGAGTGCTATGGGTCGGTAGTCATTTAGGCAGGTTACCTTAGTGTTCTTGGGCACAGGCACTATGATGGTCTGCTTAAAACATGTTGGTATCACAGACTCGGACAGGGAGAGGTTGAAAATGTCAGTGAAAACACTTGCCAGTTGGTCAGTGCATGCTCGCAGTACACGTCCTGGTAATCCGTTTGGTCTTGTGAATGTTGACCTGTTTAAAGGTCTTACTCACATTGGCTGCGAAGAGTGTGATCACACAGTCTTCCAGAACAGCTGGTGCTCTCATGCATGTTTCAGTGTTATTTGTTATTATGCTCCCGTCACTGGGCAGCTCTCGGCTGTGCTTCCCTTTATAGTCTGTAATGGTTTGCAAGCCCTGCCACATCCGACGAGCGTCAGAGCCGGTGTAGTACGATTCTATCTTAATCCTGTATTGACGGTTCGTCGGAGGGCATAGCGGGATTTCTTATAAGCTTTCGGGTTAGAATCCCGCTCCTTGAAAGCGCCAGCTCTAGCCTTTAGGTCAGTGAGGATGTTGCCTGTAATCCATGGCTTCTGTTTGGGGTATATACGTACGGTCACTGTGGGGACGATGTCATCGATGCACTTATTGATGAACCCAATGACTGATGTGGTTTACTCCTCAATGCCATCGGAGGAATCCCGGAACATATTCCAGTCTGTGCTAGCAAAACAGTCCTGTAGCTTAGAATCTGCTTCATCTGACCACTTTTTTTTATTGATCTAGTCACTGGTGCTTCCTGCTTTAATTTTTGCTTGTAAGCAGGAATCAGGAGGATAGAATTATGGTCAGATTTGCCAAATGGAGGGCGAGTGAGAGATGTGTATGCATCTCTGTGTGTGGAGTAAAGGTGGTCTAGAATTTTTTTTTCTCTGGTTGCACATGTGACATGCTGGTAAAAATTTGGTAAAACTGATTTGTTAGCCTGCATTAAAGTCCCTGGCCACTAGGAGCGCCGCTTCTGGGTGAGCATTTTCTTCTTTGCTTATGGCCTTATGGAGTTGGTTGAGAGCGGTCTTGGTGCCAGCTTCGCTCTGTGGTGGTAAATAGACGGCTACGAATAATATAGATGAGAACTCTCTTGGTAGATGGTGTGGTCTACAGCTTATCATACCTCAGGCGAGCAATACCTAGAGACTTCTTTAATATTAGACATTGTGCACCAGCTGTTATTGACAAATAGACACACACCCCATTTTCTTATGGCGAAATACAGCTCATTCAATGCTGTCTTAGTGCCAGCCTCTGACTGTGGTGGTATGTAAACAGCTACATAAAATACAGATAAACTCTCTAGGTAGGTGGTGTACAGTTTAACATGAGATACTCACCTCAGGCGAGCCATAGCTCGAGACTTCCTTAGATATTGTGCACCAGCTGTTGTTCACAAAAATACATAGCCTGCCGCCCCTTGTCTTACTTGACGCCGCTGTTCTATCCTGCCGATGCAGCATATAACCAGCCAGCTGTATGTTGATAGTGTCGTCGTTCAGCCACGTCTACGTGAAGCATAAGATATTACAGTTTTGAATGTCCCGTTGATAGGTAATCTATTTTATTGTCCAAAGATTGCACTTTTGCTAGCAGAATGGAAGGAAGTGTTTTTTTTTCAGATAGGCTACGAATTCTCAGAAGGCAGCCCGCCCTCCAGCCAATTATTCTACGACTCTTCACACAAATCACGGGAATCTGGCCCTGTTCCCAAGAAAGCAGTATATCGCTTGCTTCGGCCTCGTCATAATCGTTTAAGGATAAAAAGGATTCTGCCAGTCCGTGGTGAATAATCGCAGTCCTGATATCCAGAAGTTAAATTTCGGTCATAAGAGACGATAGCGGCAACATTTATGTACAAAATAATTTTAAAAACAAGTTATAAGCGAACAAAATAACACAATTGGTTGGGGGCACGTAAAACGTCTGCTGCCTTCTCCTGCACCCTCCGCTGCATACAGATGGGCTGTATGATCACATCTGCTAGCTCTGGACTCCAGAGAAGTGACATGATATCCCTAGTTGATATTGGCTACTAACATGAATGACTTTCAGCTCAAAATGTTAAGTGTAAAATGTAGTTTATTTTATCTTGTGTCTTGAAAATGTGTGCTGGTCAAACAGTTTGAGAACCACTGCTATAAGGTGCTACTACCACATGTCTGCCTCTGCCAAAGTTGAATTTTAAATCAATGTTTTGATTGGTTATTACAATACATGGATTAGTGTGAGGGTTACGAATGTTGAAAAATTTTGTTTTTTAAGGCAATCCAAGACCGGCATCACTGAGACACATCACTGAGCCTCTTCTTGATTTGGTCTTAAAAACAAGGGCCAGTAGTTAAAACCTTCCCCCTCCCTAGTTTTCCATTCACCTTCTCATCCTCTCTCTTTTCTTCTAGGAACAAAGTGGGAGAATGCAGTTGTGTTGCCACTCTGTTGGTCAGTGAGGGTGCAGTGGTGTCCAGTGGAGAGCACCAAACGTATGTAGCTAGCTATCCTACTGCTTCACTGTCGCCTCCCCTCAGCCTGGACTATTTTTGCCTTCCCTGCTCCCCACTAACTCCCCCCTCCCCAGACCCTGGTTTTGAATCAGCTTAATCCCTGAATATAACCAAATACATTGTTTACAGTACCTTTTCCAGCTGTGCCATTGTTCAAAGTCAGGGGCTTGGCGGATGGTTGGGGGATGGGGCCCCGTTCAGAGTGCATGCCCTTATAAGGCTACTGAAGTCATCTCTGATGTAACATCAAGTTGAGTTGTGGTCCCCCCCCCAATTAACCAGTGGATGTCGGGGCTTTTAAACGACCACTGTTTTTTTCCTCCTCTGTCTCTCTGTGCTACTGCAGGCTTGAGCCTTGTCAGCGTGTGGGAGGAGTGGACGGGACAGTGCGAGGCAGAGGAGCACCGAGCAGCAGCCCTACCAGCAGCTCCATTCAGCAGCAGCAGGAGCCAGTGGAGTCAGAGGAGCCCAGCGCAGCCCGGGGACTCCTGAAGAGGCGCGTGGAGACCAAGGAGCACCGCGAGGACCAGATCCGCCTGCAGGAGGCCGAGCAGCGCGACTTCCGCACGGTGCTGGGCAGGAAAGTCACCACCAAGAGCGTCTCCGAGGAGGACCTGAAGGAGATCACGGCGGAACAGATGGACTTCAGGAGCCAGCTCCAACCCAGAGGGGTCAAGCCGAAGACCCTGTCTGAAGATGAGAGGAAGGTCAACGCTCCCGCGCAGGTGGACTTCAGAGCCGTCCTGGGGAAGAAGGGGGGAGCCGCGAAACCAGGCGCCGCTCCTGCCGAGAAAGGAGAGCCTGCAGATTTTAGATCGGTTCTGGCCAACAAGAAGAAGCAGACAAGCTTGGCGAACAACGGGGAGAGCCCTGCTCCAGCAGCAGCTCTGGCACCGGCAGCAGCAACACCCAAAGCTCCTGCTTCTTCCCCTGACAAGAAAGAGAAGGAGAAGGAGAAGAACGCTGTCAACTGTGTGGATGGTGGGATTATTGATAAGAAGAATAACAACATTGGAAAGGAGCCAGCGTTCAGTCAGAAGCTGAGTGATGTGAGAGTGGTGGACGGGGCTCGACTGCGGCTACAGTGCCAGGTGACCTGTGACCCCCCTGCTACTACTACCTGGACACTAGACGGGAAGGTCATCAAGCCCTCCAAGTTTATCAAGCTGTCCAACGAAGGTAAATGTGTGGCCTACTACTAAACCGACCATGTCTGCCTCCCAAATGGTACCCTATTCCCTTTTTATAGTCCAGAGCCCAAAAGTAGTGCCCTACATAGGGCAGGGGTATTCAGCTCTTACCCTACGAGGTCCGGAGCACGATGGTTTTCTGTTCTACCTGATGGTTAATTGCACCTATGTAAATCAGTCCCTGATTAGAGGGGAACAATGAAAAATCACTGTGGAACTAACTGGCTTCAAGGTCCAGAGTTGAGTTTTAGGGACATGAGGACTAGGCTACCATTTGGGACGCATTCCATTTCATTAATGCATTATTCATGTCTGTGGAGGCTTGGCTTCTAATATTAGAAAGTGGTGTGCATATGACAGACAGAAAGACAGTGATATGACTGAGTTTTCCCTCCTTCACCGAAGTATTACAGGCATTTGATATGGGATATGACGGGAACATATCCCTTTACATAGGGAAGTCGATCAAATCAAATTGTATTTGTCACACGCACCGAATACAAGTGTAGACCTTACCGTGAAATGCTTACTTACAAGCCCTTAACCAACAATGCAGTTTTTAGAAAAATACAATTTAAGAAAAATATTTACTAAATAAACTAAAGTAAAAAATAAGAGTAGCAATAAAATAATAACTAGGCTATATATAGGGGGTACCGGTACCGAGTCAATGTGCGGGGGTACAGGTTAGTCAAGGTAATTGAGGTAATGTGTACGTGTAGGTAGGGGTAAAGGGACTATGCCTAGATAATAAACAGCGAGTAGCAGCAGCGTTAAAAAAGGGGGGGGGGGGGGTCAATGCAAATAGTCCCGGTTGCCATTTGATTAGCTGTTCAGGAGTCTTATGGCTTGGGGGTAGAAGCTGTTAAGAAGCCTTTTGGACCTAGACTTGGCGCTCCGGTACCGCTTACCGTGCGGTAGTAGAGAGAACAGTCTATGACTAGGGTGGCTGGATCCTTTGACACTGCCTGGTATGTACTGGGCCGTACGCACTACCCGCGCCTTGTGGTCGGAGGCCGAGCAGTTGCCATGCCAGGCGGTGATGCAACCAGTCAGAATGCTCTCGATGGAGCAGCTGTAGAACTTTTTGTCATCGATGTCATCATAGCGCCGATATATTTTGTACTGGTTCCATGTAAAAACCCCTCTCATATACAACGTGGTATAAAGTGAGTAATAGAGTAATAATAGCTAATTCCCTTTTTCTGGGCTCTTGGGGGTCCCTCACACACACACACACACACACACACACATCATGTTCGTCCCAAATGGCACCCTGTTCCCTAAATAGTGCACTACTTTTGACCAAGGCCCATAGGAAATAGGGTGTCATTTTGGATGCAGACATCCATCATTTCAGCTCTTATTTCAGGCAGCTTGATGAGCTGTGGAGATTTCTCACATTGCCTGAGACTCTGGCCTTCCTGCTCCACTGTGTATGTCCAGTTACTGTGCAACTGTATGGGGATGAGTTAGTCCATAGTTTGTCCTTGTGGCAGCAGAGGGTAAGAGTTGCTCTGGTCCCATAACAACAACGAGTTGCCTCTCTGTTAGTGAGAGCGCAGCCAAATGACGCCCTGGACCAGAGCTAGGGGTAGGGGAAATTTTAACAAGATGATCAACAGGCAGTAGCAAGGTAACATAAAAATGTGGCACACTGCTCAACCCCCAGCTGTTATTTAATGTCAGAGAAACAGCCCCAAATCCCAACTGTCACACAGCCCTGTCTAGTAATGATACAATGGAATTATTACTTGGTGACCCTCCAGGTCATGTTTATTCTCACTTTAGTGTCACCGAAGGTCATGCTGAAGAATGCATAGCTTCAGGCTCTGAGAGGGAAGTTTACATTTCTCATTTACTTCATTTACGTCCCGCCATAACACATGAAGTATGTTAGTATGTTCTCATGGAGCCATAGGGTAGTAATGGAGGCCTCTCTGGCTATGGTTGTCTGTGTGTGTATTGGTGGCCACTGTGTGTGTCTATTGGGGCCACTGTAGCTAAGGTCCCTTGTGTGTGTATCTTTGTTTTCCCGCAGGAGGCCAGTGCTCCCTGACCATCGACAAGGCCCTGCCCGAGGACCAGGGCCAGTACAAGTGCCGGGCAGAGAACTCTGCCGGTAAAGCTGAGTGTTCCTGCATGGTGCTGGTGGATGGTGAGTTGTTTCAGGCTGACGTGTCCCTCTGACTGCTCCCCACTCCCATGGGTCCCCCTCAGCCTCACGGCCGCCCCGGCCTCAGCCCAGACACTTCCTGCAATTACAGCGGACAGATTAGCCTAGCTGGAGTCCCTGTTCCAGATTCCCACTGCACGTCCTCCTCCCCCAGCCCCCCCAGCACTCATTAACAGGCCTGGATCAAAACAATATCCAGGCACGCACAGTTCAATCCTAGTTTTAGATTCCCAAGCAAGTACAAATGAGTTTAACTTTCTCATACTTCTACTGTTGACGTTAATGCTAAAGTATGAGATACTGAAACATTATTTAGCAAGTATGATTCAGTCCACCTTAAATAGTCCAGAGCAGGGTTGCACAATTCTGGGAGCTTGTAATACATTCCCTGGTTTCCCTTATTCCCTCCTGATTCCGGGAAGCCTCCAACCAGGATTTTGGGAAAGCAAGCGAATTTATTGAAAGTTCCCAGAGAATCATTCCATTTTTAACATGAATGGTCCATTTGTATTAAGTACTTTAAGAGACAATGGTTAGCTGCTGTTACTGATACATTAAGTAGGAATTCAGATAGTTTATCAGATAAGAAAGAAATGGAAATAAGTAGAATATTTTTGGGGCCATGTTTATTTCCCCCCCCCTCTTCCGTAGATCCTACAGACACAAACTCGACTGCAGCTGACAAGAAGATCAAGAAGCCATCCACCCCTACCTCAGAGAGTGAGTTTCCAAAATATGTGCTTCCTTATTTCCCAAAAAGGAGCGGTGTGGGATCTCTCTGTCTTTCCCACTGCTGCAGCCTGCCTCCCTCTCTCAGCGGGTTGGGGCTCTTTATAGCATGTGAACAAAAATCTAATATTGTTCTGACCCCAAACTCACTCATTAAATCTGGCCAATCTCTTCTCTCTGTGTAGAGAACGAACATGAACACTGTGATCAGTAAATCTGTATCTATCTTTTATCCAAAGTGGTGTCTGTACTTTAAGTTAGATTTATGGTAAAGGTGTTGGGGAAGATTATGGAGAAGATGTTATTTTCTTATTGGTGGTCTTAATCTTTTCAAGCTGGAGGAGTAGGTAGGAGTTCTATAGAGTTATGTGCTATACTGCACATTCTTTTCCATATGATTTAATGACGTAAGCATTAGCCTGTAAAGAATCCAGCAGTCGACTCCCCCCTTGCCCTGAGTCAAGCACGCAGATCTACCTTTACATAAAAGGCTTTGAATCAGGCACACTCAGGGCTGGGCATGAAGAATGTCCATGTATCCCTCCTGCCTCTAGCCTGGATGGTTCCTTCCAGGGGTCAGAGGCCACTATTACACCCCTCTCCTCTGTGATGTTTGACAGCGCTAATTGAGTGCTGTTTGTCTTTAAGCCCAGGACACTTACTCAAACTTGAAACATGCCCAAGGAGAAAGGGAGAGGGAAAGAGAGGGGAGGGAGAGAGGGACCTTTTGCATGGCTGCACCGTTCACTCAACCTCCTCTCCCAAACTTCCATGTAAGGCTTTCGTCTGCCTGCTCCTTAGCCCTCTTTTGACTCACATGCTCTGGCCTCTTTTTCCTATACTCGGAGGTTCTGCAGAAAATCTGCCAGCTTCGGGGATATGCTTTTGTCCTGCTGGAATGTGGACTGATCCAAACAAGCTCTAAAACTAAGAGCTGTGTGGTGAGCGTTTTAATAAAACGCATGAGGCAGAGACCGGACATGAGAGCCCCTGATGATTAGTCCATGCTATTCTCTTTTTATAATGATGGATTCCCAAGTAGGAGAGATTCGAAACAAGTAAATATGTGTTTAAAGTTCACAGCATTGGCTAGGGTTGGAGGTAATTCTGTTTAAGAATGATTCACTCACAATGTTCCCATGGGGTATTGGAATCATGTCATGTGAAGCTTTAGAGTACATGAACTCTGTGATATTTGGGGTCAGTGCTTATGGATCTCAAAGAGATTTAGTTATTTTACAATGGTACTAGACAGCAAGCCTGGCTGCAGATATGATAAATGGTGCTGGAGGAAATAGCATCCGTTTTACGGGCTCTTGATCATTTGTGCTATTGTGTGTGTTTTTTTGCTCTGATCTTAAATGTTTGGCCTATGATTTTAATGCAGGAAAACTGAAATCCGTCCCACCTAATATTTACCAACATGTCACCCGTGCAACTAGAGGCGAAAAAACTCTAGACCACCTTTACTCCACACACAGAGATGCATACCAAGCTCTCCCCCGCCCTCCATTTGGTAAATCTGACCATAATTCTATACTCCTGATTTTTGCTTGCATGCAAAAACTTAAACAGGAAGTACCAGTGACGCTCAATACGGAAGTGGTCCGATTAAGCGGATGCTAAGCTACAGGACTGTTTCGCTAGCACAGACTGGAATATGTTCTGCGATTCTTCCGATGGCATTGAGGAATTTACCACATCAGCCACCAGCTTCATTAATAGATGCATCGACGACCATCGTCCCCACAGTGGCCATGCGTACGTACATATCCCAACCGAAAGCCATGATTACAGGCAACATCTGTACTGAGCTAAAGGGTAGAGCTGCCACTTTCAAGGAGCAGAACACTAATCTGGACGCTTATAAGAAATCCCGCAAAGCCCTCCAACAAACCATCAAACAGGCAAAGCATCAATACAGGACTAAGAGCGAATCCTACTACACCGGCTCTGACACTCGTCGGATGTGGCAGGACATGCAAACTATCATGGATTACAAAGGAAAACCCAGCTGTGAGCTCCCCAGTGACGGGAGCCTACAAGATGAGCTAAATGCCTTCTGTGCTAGCTTTGAGGCTAGCAACACTGAACCATGCATGAGCGAACCAGCTGCGCCGGTCGTCTGTGTGATCACGCTCTCCGTAGGTGACGTGCGTAAGACCTTTTTAAACAGGTTAACATTCACAAGACCGCAGGGCCAGACAGATTACCAGGACGTGTACTCAGAGCATGCACTGACTAGCTGGCAAGTGTCTTCACTGACATTTTCAATCTCTGCCTGACCCAGTCTGTAATACCTACATGTTTAAAGCAGACCACCATAGTCCCTGTGCCCAAGAATGCCAAAGTAACTTGTGTAAGTGACTATTTCCCCGAAGCGCTCACATCTGTGCCCCTGAAATGCTTTGAAAGGCTGGTCATGGCTCACATAAACACCATCACCCTGGACGCACTCCAATTTGCATACCGCCCCAACAGATCCACAGATGGCACAATCTCTATTCCACTCCACGCTGCCCACCTGGTCAAAAGGACCACCTTTGTGTGAATGCTGTTCATTCACTACAGCTCAACGTTCAACACCATAGGGCTCTCCACAATCTTCAAAAAGTTAAGGACCCTGGGAAAAAACACTTCCCTCTGAAACTAGATCCTGGACTTCCTAACGGGCCGGCCCCAGGTGGTGAGGGTAGGCAACAACACATCCGCCAATCAGACCCTCAACACGGAGGCCCCTCGGGTGCATGCTTTGTCCCCTCCTGTACTCCCTGTTCACCCACAACTGCATGGCCGTGCACAACACCAATACCGTCATTAAGTTTGCCGACGACATGGCGGTGGTAGGCCTGATGATCACCAATGACGATGAGACAGACTATAGGGAGGAGGTCAGAGGTCCTGTCACCACACTGCCAGATAACAACCTCTCCCTCAATGTCAGCAGGTCAAAGTAGCTGATCGTGGACTACAGGAAACGGAAGGCCGAGCACGCCCCCATTCACATCAACGGGACTGTAGTGGAGCGAATCAAGTGCTTCAAGTTCCTCTGTGTCCACATAACTAAGGACCTATCATGGTCCAAACACTCCAACACAGTTCCCCCTCAGGAGGATAAAAATACTTGTCATGGGCCCTCAGATCCTCAAAAAAATAGCTGCACCATTGAGAACATCTTGACTGGCTGCATCACCGCTTGGTATGGCAACTCCTTGGCATCTGATCGCAAAGCGCTACAGAGGCTAGTGCGTATGGCCCAGTACATCACAAGGGCCGAGGTCCCTGCCATCTAAGACCTGTATACCAGGCGGTGTCAGAAGAAGGCTCTAAATATTGCCAAAGACTCCAGACACCCAAGTCATAGACTGTTCTCTCTGCTACCATACGATAATCGGTACCGGAGAACCAAGTCTGGGACCAAAAGGCTCCTGAACAGCTTCTACCCCGAAGCTATACGTTGGCTTCCCTGACTATTTGCATTGAGACCCTTTTATTTGCACTGACTCTCAAGGACCAGCTCAATGCACACTCACTAGACTCTACCCACACACTCACACATCCTACACCGACACTCCAACATATATACACACACAAAAAACACACACATGCATATTGACGGCACACACACTCACACAGACAGACTTTCACACTCTTCACATACGCTGCTGCTACTCTGTTTTTTTTTATCTATCCTGATTGCCTAGTCACTTTAACCCCTACCTATATGTTCATATTAACCCAATTACCTCGTACCCCAGCACATTGTCTTTCCTTTTTTTCCTTTTAAATGTTTAGCAAATTGTTCTTACACAACAATGCAGAATGAAAAAAGTAAGGGCTCGCAAGTAAGCATTTCATGGTAAAGTCTACACCTGTCGTATTCAGAGCATGTGACAAATACAATTTTATTTGAGTGTGTATATATATATAACAGTGAAATGCTGATTCATCACTGGGCCCAGCAAATATAATGACTGTCATTTATTGAATCCTTAAGTGCGTTTGAGTAAGCTATTGATGGTGTCAGCCTTGTTATGGTTTTTCCAAAGCCGTTGCTCTTGCTTGTGTGGTGTATCTAACTCCAGTCACTCCATTCAGAGCGTGGTGAGCCATGGGAAATGCGCCAGTAGTGCAGTGCTATGAAAACAAGCAACTTTTTCATGCCCACTGGAAAACTCAAACATCTGCACGATTATTTACCTTACGCTTTGGGGCACAGTCCAGCACTGCAGGGTCCTGCGGACCTCAGAATGCACTCTACTATTTGGTGGCTCAGCATCTCCTCTCCTCTCATCTTTTCTCCTCTCCCCTATACTCCTCCTCTCTCCACACAAACGGAGCATGCTGGCCACAGAGAGAACACAGAGTGGAATGCCAATGTGGTTGCCTGCTCCAACACCTCGTACATCAAACTGCTTCTCGTCTGCGCCTCTACTCCTCTCGTCAGCCTGTAACGATGCTTGACAAGTGAGACATAACGTTCTCCCTCTATTATGAAATAGATAGTGCTCATCGGGGAATTGAATGGTTTTTTGAGCTGCTGTTTCTCTAGATGCTGAGCATTTACAACCTGATTGTGACACAGGCCAGGCCGTGCAATACAATGGCTCCACGTTGTCTGACCGCCTGTGTGAAGGAACCAGATCATGGGTGCACGGCCCCCTGGGGAAGGGTTAAGGCCTGACTTGTTTTGACAGCTTCAACATCTCTCAAAAGACTGGGTAACATGGAGCACTTGCTCTGCTGCTCACTGTTCTTGACTCTATATGGACCAGGAACCATCAGCCTTCAAGGCTTGATATCCTGGGTGCTGGCATATTAATTAGTAGTAAGGTTACAGATATTGTCTTTGACCCATGCTAAGGATGCTGTAATATAGTTTAAGATATAGTGCCTTTACATTGACACTGATTGTTTATGCAGAACAGTGTTTTTCAAAGGATGGGTCAGGACCCACTGATGGGTAGAGGGCTCCAGGTACAGATCTAGGATCAGCTTCCCATCACCCAATCCTAACCATTAGTGGGGGAAATGCTAAACTGATCCCAGATCAGCATCTAGGGTCAAGACTGCGTTGTGAGTGACTAAAAACATAGGTATTAGTGGCATTGATTAATGATTTGTCACAAAGGACAGTTATAATGTAGAACATTTGGAGAGCTTCTGGTGCAGATGATTGTGTGTGACATTGAGCAATGTATCATGGTGCCGGTGTGATCCTTTTCCTACCAGAGTCTATTCTTTCCTCTTAAATGTAAAGGCAACATTTAGATTTCCACCTAAATAGACATTCCCAAAAGTAACTTCTATTCGTGTGTAATTACATGACTCTGACATGCCAAAACTTGGTATATTTGGAAAGACATCTGGGAGATTGAGGAAATGATCAGAAGATAGATGGTAGTTACATAGTTCAGAATACACAAGATCAAGCTCACACAAAATAACTTTTTTATTATTATTTTGAAAGTAATCTTTCATTGACGAGCTATAAGTGAATTATTGATGTCCAGAGTTGGAAACACATCAGATGGCTTCCACAACATGTGAACAATATCAGGAAAAAAATGGGATTGATAGACCTAACAACTAGAAATGGTGTCAGGTATAGTCACGGGACATTTCCAAGTGTCCCTAATCCTCTCCAAAGTGACACATGTCTGTAAATTAGATCATTCCAGTGCTATTACATATTTGCAATCCCCTTTTAATTTTTTTTCAGTATAAAAACACGAGTTCTACCATGTCAACTTCACTCATGTTATGGGGTATCCAGGGTACATTAGTGTCTTTTCAACCTCTCCAAAGTGTCCGAATGTGGTAATTGCACTGTTTTTGTACACTGAATGTGCCTAAAAGTAATTGTTCACTATAAAAACTAAATTTCTACAACACCAACCTCTCAAACATTGTGGTGGTGTCGGGAGACATACAATATCCAATTGTTTTTTTCAACCTCTCCAAAGTGCCTGAACGTTTAGCCTAGGCATATCCAATGTATTGGTCCCACATACAAATTAACTGTTTACAAAAACAATATAAAAGCAACAGATATACATAAAAAAATATGTATATAAAATGTCTTATCAAACACTGCTTGGTTACACACGTATCCTTCACTAAAAAAGGTGCACAAATATAAATAAGCTGAACTATTTCAAAATGGCATTCGTGTTCGTTTTACTTTCCAGGTGTAGATGATTAGATTTCACCATAGCTTGTGCATGTCGTGACAGTCTTTGAAGCGGTCCTTCTCTGCCAGGAAACAAAAAGCGAACTGTCATTTCCCCCTTTTTTCCCCCCACCCTGTGTTTTGTGCAATGCTTTCATTTCTTCCTTTTGGCATGTGTGTTGGACCGTGGTGCTCGCCTTCAGTAGGGGGTCTTGTGATGGTTGTGAGGCCCCTAATTCGGCCATTTCCAACACCAGCTGCTCTCTGAAGGCCAACTGGGAGAGAGGGGTTTGACCTTTTGCTTTGGCCATCTGCTTGTGGACAATGAAAGCATTTACTGTAGCAATGTCCACAAAGTGGTAAAAAAAAAAGTATTATACCACTTCCTGGTCTTGAGGAGGACCTGGTAGTAGCCTATCAGAGCATCAGATATGTCAACACCCCCCCTGCTGGCATTGTAGTCCTTCACAGAATCAGGAATGGGGGCTTTCGTCCTTTTTCACCCTCCTTGAGACATGGTCGTTATTGAATGACTTATGCTGTGTGGTGAGCATGGTTACTTCCCTATTGTCCTTCCATTTCACAAAAAGCAGCTTGTTAGTCCTGATCCAACGTATGGTCCCCCTCTCCGCTCTCTTTGTCATTTTGTTTACCTTGATCTTGGGGAAACCGATTCTGTTAGGACGAATGGAGCCACAAGCCTCTATTTTCTTTTTCAAGATGTCTATGAAAAGTGGATGTAGAACCGAGCAGACGCTCGTTGGCGCGCGCAAGCAGTGTGGGTGCAATAATTTAATAACATGGATTTCTAAATTTATTTTGCGACGCTCGCGCACACGGATGTGTCCGGTCTGGTCAGCATACATACATGCTGACCAGACCGGACATGTCGCATGCGCTAGCGTCGCAAAATAAATTTAGAAACCCATGTTATTCAATTATTGCACCCACACTGCTTGCCGCCAACGAGCGTCTGCGACACCAAGGGCTGAAATAGATGTCATTCCTATTTCTGACGCAGATCGCGCTGCAAGTCCTGCCTCTCCCATCTCCTCATTGGTTTATAGAAGCAGGTACCCACGTGCCATCTCCTCATTGGTTTATAGAAGCAGGTACCCACGTGCCATCTCCTCATTGGTTATACCCACGTGGGTGATAGAAAGACGAAAACTGTTTTGCCGGTAGTCGTGGTAATACAATGAAAGTTTAGATGCGATCACCATATAATTTAAACGATGAAAAAGCCTGGAAGGAGGAGAGATGACTAGAAACGATTCGGTTGGCCGTTTTATATGTGGATTAATTGTCGGAGTAGAGATCCTTGTCCATTTCAGGTAAAATAATAACTCAATGTTTATATCCCAGGACAAATTAGCTAGCAACAGCAAGATAGCTAAATAGGACAAATTAACGTTAGCTAGCAAGTGCAAGCTAACTAGCTAAAATACCATACATGTTTAATGCTTTTCGACCTGTCCCCAAATTAATTTCATTGGTTCAGAGTTTGTTTTGATATTTTAACTTGTGTGTGGTGATCGCGTTTGGTGTAGGGGGAAAAATAAATTTATGCACGATAGCGCTCCGTGGCACACGCGCGCAGCCGGTTTGGGCAAGGTGTAACCGGAATGTATATAGCAGCCATCTTGAAATGAGGTCATCGGCTCGGCCTAGGGGCTACCGTTCTCATACCAGACTGAATTGAATAATAACATCTAATAAGATCCCCAAATATGGGGACTTTACATTTAAGAGGGTAAACAGCCGTTCCCTTTCTCTAGTGCTCCATGATTTGTTGCACGTTTCAATGGTCAGTCCTCCACTAGGTCTCTTGTCACATGGCTGTCTGTTTTTCAAGGATACACCAAAGAGTTGTTTTGGACTTGAACCGTAGATGGATGGCTAAACTAACTAGCTGATACACTGCCTCGAAGCTCAACTGCATAGTTACAACATATAAACAATGATTCGTTTTCTTGATCCGAGTGCTCGAAGGCTGGGCGCAGTAGTTTAGTTAAATCCAATCTGAACTGAGGCATGTGAACAGGACAACAGGACCAATGACCTAATTGTTATGGAAACTTAACAAACACACGCTTAAAAGGATAAAACCTTTTTCTGCACTAAAACTTTGCAAAGCCAATCGGTGTGCTCATAACCATTTTAGTCTGTTGTTGTTAAAGCCGGGTCTGTTTTGTTGGTCTTCTCTATTTGACGTGAGCTAAAATATATTGTTTTGTATCGCAATGGTAGATGCTTTGTTTGTGCAATTACAACTTGTATCAACTTCAAATCGTTTTGGTACGATGAGCAAAACAAGTTTTGTATTGGAAAAAGGACGTTTTTCTTTCCAGAGAGGAGGACCTGTCATGCAGAAAAAAGTATGACTTTGAGAGCTTGGAGCTTAAACTGTTATTGGTTAATATTGATATTGTTGCTCCTCACTCTCTGCATTAGTTAGTTTTACTGGCACATTGTTTCTTGACAGCAATCAAATGTCAAATAAATAGTGCCAAAAGCTATTTCCTGGATACTTTGACTATTTTTAGTATTACCAAAAAAGGCAAATACCAAAGGACATGAGCACAGAGGCAGCCCTTCGTTCTCCCAAGACATCCACAAGAGAAGAGCTCCCTCCCCCAATTTCACTTATCAGACACAGTTTATTCTCCTTTCCCGTATACTATCCTGGGAATAACTAGTGGTAACATTTAAATGAAGCACATAATGCATTATAATACACTTGTAATGTGTTATGATGACACTGACTATTATAATAAGCGTCCATAATATCTCATAAGCGGTTATAAAACTCAATGTTTTATAGATCATTTATTATAATGACGTGTAAGACTAAAGGCAAATGAATTAACCAATTAAACAATGATTCTGAATCTACAAATGTGGTAGTATGTGCTCCGTTAGAGGCTTGCTCACAAGCTGGACTGTTTCTAGCTTGTGATCTCTACTTTAATCGATCAGTCTGACTGTCAAAAGTAACAACTCTTAACAGGGATGCAGAGAAATCGCTACAGGCACAATTTGAGAAAGGATGTTAGGAAAAAGAGCGGCAATGTACAGTATGCTCTTTCTAATGCGTACTGCTGCTGTAGCTCACAATAATGGAATAATTAAGTGCAATGACCGTTCATTTATGTGAATCCTACACACTCACTACAATTAGATTCCGTCTGGTTTGAGATCAATGTTTTATCATGTAAGTTTCACACATGAAGAGTCACACACGGGATTCATTTGTACCAAATCTTCAAATTTGTTCCATTATCAAATGCGTTGACACAACTGCCTTCCTAATTGTAATCGTTGATCTTCTCTTTTCCAGGTGAGGCAAGGATAAAGAAACCGAATACAAAGATGCCTCCCAAACAGGGTAAGAAAGACTTCTCTGCCATGCAAAAATGTAACTTAGGGGCGTCTCAGTGTATGAGTGCTGGTCCAGGATCAGCTCCCCCCTGTCCATGTTATTCACTGTGATCAAAAATTCTTATCTGATCCTTAATCGTCACTCCTACTTAGTCGCTTGATCAATAGGGCCCTGTACTAACTCTCTCTGGGCTACTGAAGAGCCCACAACCAAAATGTCAACAAGCGGTATAGATGATTCCCCAGACTCTGTACTCTAGCTCTCTCGTCCAACAACAGTGATACATGAAGTAGATAGCATAGAGGACCTGGCTCGTGTGCCAAACACTGGCCATACCTTGCTGCTCTAACTAAGACTGAGAGTACTGCTCCCTGCTCTGGCAGAAGTCTGAGGGTGCCTGTAATAGCAATCGGAGATCCCCCTCACCATGCTGTAGTGTAAACCAACCTGCCTTCTAATAATGAGAGCCAGGGGAGCGAGTCACCCAATCCGAGCAGCTGTTGCAGTTGTGCTTTGTTCGCTGCCGGGGAGCATTAAGGCGTTAGCAAGGGAATGACGTGGGGCAAGGGCGGAAAGTCAGAAGCCTGCCAAACGCAGAGGTTTGTTCTGATGATGGAGATGTTCCTGGCTGAAGTGACTGTTGGTTTGTGTGTTTGTGTGTGTCGTCCAGCTATGCCCCCTCAGATTGTCCAGTTCCCAGACGACATGAAGATTCTGGCAGGGGAGAAGGTGGAAATTCTCTGTAAGTTTGGAGGAGCTCCACCAGTCAACTGCACCTGGCTCAAGTTCCGCAAACCAGTAAGGACCAGTCTGTACCAAATAATTGACAACCTTGATAAAGATTAGCAAAAATGACTGGTGTCGAAATGAGAATGCATAAGCAGAAAAAAGCCCATACCTACTGTGGTGGATCTATGATGTTATGGTGCTATTTGGCTTCTACTGGTCCTGGGGTGCTTGTTAAGGTCAATGGCATCATGAACTTTACCAAGTACCAGGGACATTTTAGCCAAAAGCCTGGTTGCCTCTGCCAGGAAGCTGAAACTTGGCTGTAAGTGGATCTTCCAGTAAGACAATAATCCCAAGCACACATCAAAATCCACAAAGTAATGGTTAATTGGCCACAAAATCAACATTTTGTGATGGCCATCTCAGTCTCCGGACTTTGAAAACCTGTGGTTTGAATTCAAGAGGGCGTTCCGTAAGCGCAGACAAAGGATATCATGGCTCTGGAAGGATTAAATTTTTTTTGTCCCAATGTGTTTACTAACTAATAAAACATTTTAGAAAAGGGCTCTGTGCCGTTACCCTCGTAAGGTGAGGAGGTATTGAAAGGTCTTGACCCCTACCTTTTGGGGGGGGGGGAAATATTACTTGTTAAACAAAATCTTGTTCTCTGAGCAATTGTATAGGTATAATATAATTTCCCCTTTTTTCTTGAATAGAATATAGCTCAGTATTTGAATTATTTATTTTACACAGTCATTTTTTGCTCATCTTTATCAAGGGTGTCAATAATTTTGGACCCCACTGACTATAATACTATACCCATGTCTATGACCAACTCTAACCATGATCTGAAATGATCCACTATCTCCACCATCTCCATCAAATATATCATATTTCATTACACTGTACTAATTCAAGGATGTAGCTCTCATCATTGTAGCCTTGAACACCGTTTCAACTAACACTCTGTGAAACCACTGCCTTTGTCTTGTATGCAGATTCAAGAGGTCAAAGGTGATTTAACCATTGAAACCACTGATGCTACCAGTAAACTGACCATCGCAGACAGCCAGCAGGACCACTGTGGCTGCTACACCATCGAGCTGCGAAACAGCTACGGCTTGAGACAGGCAGCTCTCAACCTTACCATTGTCGGTACGTTCCATTTTTCACACATCAGGCAGCGACGCCATTTTTGGCTCCGTTGATGAGATTCAGGAGACAATTACGAGTGGCGGAAGTCTTTCCTTGTATCAAATGAGATATATGGTATAATCCACTGTTTAAAACCACTGCTGCTACTGATACCGATCATTGTATTGTCTCTCGTAAAAATAGCGGTCCTGTAGCTTTGGGGAATGTTGTTGGGGAAGGGAAGGTATGCAGGCCGGGCCAGCTCCGACTCTCTGTATCCTAATACTAACAGGCCGTTGCAGGGATCTCCAGTGGCCTTTTAAGGCTGTGCTTTCTCTCCAGCTGTTGCTTCAGTCTGAGGCCCTTTGCCACTGCTGTTATAGTGGAGTGTATCCAGTCCAACTCAGGGAATACGCCACAGCCAGGGAAAGAGGATTTCTAGAGCTGCTCCATATAAACGCAACCGCTTATGTGCCCGGAGAACTGTTAATAGCATACGAGGAGGCACAAAGCGCTTGTTAGACGCTGGTAAAAATAGCCTACTACTTAGACGCTTGTTAATGTATATGATCGTCGCGTTAGGTTTATGGTTCTTGGACTGTATGTATGGAGTATAGAGGTTTTTGAATTGTTTCATGTAATTTGTGGCCCCTTTTGCGGTGACATTGAATCATCCCGCATGGCAGAGCTGTTGATGTCACGCTGTGCTCTTTTGGGGCGGTTTCGTTTGGTATTTTACAAGGGACCACTGGGGATTAAGTGGGGGTATGCTTTTAACAGCTTGGGTAACATGGCATCCCTCTAAACAAAGCAGGGAGAATAAGTGTACTGTACCTAGCAGACAGTCTGGGTCATGTCGTCTGACACCAGCAGTACATAAAACTGATCCAGACTCCATGTGGAGCCTCGCTGTCACGGCTCTCACTGATCATCTGCGCTCCCGAACAGTTTCCCGTACTGTGCCTTTAATGGAGAAGCTGCCATTACTGTATATGGTGAAACTACTGTTGACGAATGGAGTTGGTTCAAAAGGTAGCCACTATAGCCTGACAGGAAGCTGCTTCATTCCCAACACAGCTTTTTGTGTGCACGGTCATTACTGATGTTGGTGAATGGAAGGACTGGGTTGACCTATGTTCACAAATCGAGTGACTCATCACACCTTTTCAAAGGCATCAAACTATAGGTTTATGAACCCAAATGGCACCCTATTCCCTATATAGTGCACTACTTTTGACCAGGGCCCAAAGGGTCAAAAGTTAGTGCACTATATAGGGAACAGGGTGCCATTTGGGACTCAGCCTGGAGCATTTATCACCACAGTGTGAACATGGTTTTGTGTGGCTTGTTGAAAGGTCTAGTATTGCGTCTGTGCATGTCCGCCATTTGGTGCGTTGATCTACTGTGTGACCTCTGTGTGTTCTAGACAAACCTGATCCCCCTGCCCGAGTTCCAGCCGCCTCAGACATCCGCCGCTCCACCCTCACGCTGTCATGGTACGGCCCCACCTACGACGGGGGCAGCGCCGTCCAGTCCTACAACCTAGAGATATGGAACTCAGTGGATAAGGAGTGGAAGAACCTGGTCTCCTGCAACAGCACCTCCTATAATGTCCAGAACCTGCTGGGTCAGCGCCAGTACAAGTTCAGGGTGCGAGCGGTCAATATCTACGGCATCGGGGAGCCCAGTGCCGAGTCTGAGGCTGTCACAATGTTAGAGGAGGATGTAGAGGGTGAGCTCCCCCTAGTGGCGTCTATGGTGTTCTGACACTCACTGAGAATCACACTCATTGGTAACACTATTAGAATCACACTCATTGGTAATACTATTAGAATCACACTCATTGGTAACACTATTAGAATCACACTCATTGGTAACACTATTAGAATCACACTCATTGGTAACACTATTAGAATCACACTCATTGGTAACACTATTAGAATCACACTCATTGGTAACACTATTAGAATCACACTCATTGGTAACTAACAAGCCATTTTCATTGTGTCAGACATTGATTTGTATTAATGATTATTAATTCATAATAATAATGATTGATTCATACTAATGACTAACAACCTTTCTGATCATTTATTCTAACAGAAAAGGAGGATGTTGAGGATGATGAAGGTATGTTTAATCCAATCCAATATTCCAAGTTCATATGTAATTGATTCCTTTAAAAAAAATATTTTGGTAACACCTTTTATGATACCTGAAATGTTTTATAATATCCTTAAAATGCCCTTATAGTGTGTTATGACAGTGACTATAAGCATCCATAATGACTCATAAGTGTCATGTTCTGATGTTCAGAGAAAGAGCCAGACTACAGAGATGTGACCGTTAGAACAGATGTGAAAGTCAAGGATCTGTATGATGTGGAGGAGAGGCTCGGAACGTGAGTACCCACCTATCAACAACGACTATGTCCCAAAAGGCACCATATTCCCTATATAGTACACTACTTCTGACCAGGGCCTATAGGTCTCTGGTTGAAAATTTGGGCACTATATAGGGCACTATATGCCAATTTGGGATGTAGACAACATGTTGGTCAGCAAAGCATTGGTCCACATTGACACATGTATCTACATGTGCAGTAGGCATACTGCGCACGCCTCTCATCCATGATATCCTCTGTATCAGACTCCAAAAAATGGTCCTTTTCCTTTTCTGTGCTTTAGGGGGAAATTCGGACAGGTATTCAAACTTTTGGAGAAGGGAACGAAAAAGCATTGGGCTGGAAAGTTCATCAAGGCCTACTCTGCAAAAGAGAAAGATAATGTGAGACAAGAGATTGCTATAATGAACTCCCTCCATCACCCCAAACTTGTCCAGTGCATTGATGCCTTCGAAGGCAAGTCGGACATCGTCATGGTTTTGGAAATGTGAGTATATTTAACCCATACTTTACATAAAGTTGATATTCATTTAGGTTACCCGGGATGTATCCTAAATGGCACCCGATTCCCTATATAGTTTACTAGAAACGGAAACAGAAGGTTATTTAGTAGGTATACAACTGGAATGAATACAGGTCCATTTGCAGTTTTGATCTTGAAGATTTTCACTTGGCACTTGTGTGTAACAAATTACACTACATGGCCAAAAGTATGTGGCCACCTGCTCGTCGGACATCTCATTCCAAGATCATGGGCGTTATTATGGAGTTGTTACCCCTTTTGCTGCTATAACAGCCTCCACTTTTCTGGGAAGGCTTTCCACTAGATGTTGGAACATTGCTGCGGAGACTTGCTTCCATTTAGCCACGAGCATTAGTGAGGTCGGGCACTGATGTTGGTCGATTAGTCCTGGCTTGCAGTCGGCATTCCAAAAGGTGATCGATGGGGTTGAGGACAGGGATCTGTGCAGGCCAGTCAAGTTCTTCCACACCGATCTCGAAAAATCCATTACTTTTTGGACCTCGCTTTGTGCATGGGGACATTGTCATTCTGAAATAGGAAAGGGCCTTCCCCAAACTGTTGCCACAAGGTTGGAAGCACAGAATTGTTTAGAATGTCATTCATTATATGATGTAGCGTTAAGATTTCCCATCACACTGGAACTAAGGTGCCTAACCTGAAGCATGAAAAACAGCCCAAGACCATTATTCCTCCTCCAACAAACTTTACAGTTGGCACTATGCATTGGAGAAGGTAGCTTTCTCCTGGCATTGGCTAAACCCAGATTCGTCCATTGGACTGTCAGATGGTGAAGCATGATTCACCACTCCACAGAACGCGTTTCTACTGCACCAGAGTCCAATGGCGGTGAGCTTTACACCACTGCAGCCGACGCTTGGCATTGCGCATGGTGATCTTAGGCTTGTGTGTGGCTGCTCGACCATGGAAACCCATTTCATGAAGCTCCCGACAAACAGTTCTATTGCTGATGTTGCTTCCAGAAGCAGTTTGGAACTCGGTAGTGAGTGTTGCAACCGAGGACTAGACGATTTATACGGGCTACGTGCTTCAGCACTTGCGGTTGAGCCGTTGTTGCTCCTAGACGTTTCCACTTCACAATAACAGCACTTACAGTTGACCAGAGCAGCTCTAGCAGGGCAGAAATTTGATAAAACTGACTTGTTGGAAAGGTGACATCCCACGGAGCTCTTCAGTAAGGCCATTCTACTGCCAATGTTTCTCTATGGAGATTGCATGGCTGTGTGCTGGATTTTATAAACCTATCAGCAACGGGTGTGGCTGAAATAGCTAAATCCACTAGTTTGAAGGGGTGTCCACATACTTCTGGTGATGTAGTGTATCTGAGTATGAAAATTGATATGATAACGTTTATTTTGGAAAATGTCAATGGAAATTGATTTGCATTTAAACATCTCCATTATTCGTGGCTAATGATTCTTTTTGACCAGACAGACACTTCACACAGACAGAAATGTTGGCTTTTTTATGTGGTGATGCTTGGAAAAGTTCACTTGCCAAGTATTTGAGATGTAAACACATTAGACTGGACCATTTCCCCTCTTGTTTTTATAGCATTATCAAATGGTACACTGACAGAAGAACACTGGACTCACTTGACTCTCACTTAAAACCGCAATTGTCCGTAGTACTAATTTTAGATGATATGTCTTGTAAGCTGTCAAAGCAAAAAAAATAAAGAAAAACGATATTTGAGGTACTCTAAAATGACAAGTGTTTGATATCCAGTGAAGGATTTCCATATTTGGCTGTAATGTGTTTCGCAGGATCTCAACCATCATTCTCTCTCTCTCTCTCTTTCTCTCTCTCTTTCTCTCTCTGCAGAATCTCTGGCGGGGAGCTGTTTGAGCGTATCATCGATGAAGACTTTGAGCTGACAGAAAGAGAGGTCATTAGGTACATGCTGCAGATTGTGGACGGGGTTCATTACATCCACAAGCAGGGCATCGTCCATCTGGACCTCAAGCCTGAGAATATCATGTGTGTCAACAAGACCGGGAGCACCATCAAACTCATTGACTTCGGCCTTGCTCGCAGACTAGGTAACCAGGCCTCATGTGCACAGGACATTTTCAGATATAGGGTTGTGAAATTCCGATAACTTTCCCCAAATTCCCAGGTTTCCCAGAAATCCTGGTGGGAGGATTCCTGGATATCCTGCTTATTCCCTCCTGATTCCAGAAATCTTCCATCTGGGAAAGTTACTGGAATTTTGCATCCCTATTGAGAATCATAGCAACATCTATCTGTTCATTAACTTCCTATTCTAATGCATGCTAAATAAACACCATCATTTCATCATTTTGAAACCGTCTTCCCCTGTGTGCTCCTAGAAAGCTCTGGAACATTGAAAGTTCTG
This sequence comes from Salvelinus alpinus, assembly GCF_045679555.1. Taxonomy (NCBI): domain Eukaryota; kingdom Metazoa; phylum Chordata; class Actinopteri; order Salmoniformes; family Salmonidae; genus Salvelinus; species Salvelinus alpinus. The sequence continues at coordinate 43,227,780 of NC_092105.1, read as the reverse complement.
TTTGGAACCCCTGAGTTTGTGGCCCCTGAAGTGATCAACTATGAAGCAATCAGTTACCCAACAGACATGTGGAGTATAGGGGTCATCTGCTACATCCTGTGAGTGTCAAACCAGTTATAATGACCCTTATAACCACTTATAACCATTCTTACTTGTAATGAGTAAGCTTATATGTTAGTACTTTATTTGGCTAATCCCAAATAGATAGTTTGTAAATGTTCAACTAACTGTCAACAACATTTATACAAACTATCCGCTAACCCTAAACCTAACCCTTATCCTAACCTAATGTTAACCCTAAACCTAACCCTTATCCTAACCTAATGTTAACCCTAAACCTAACCCTTATCCAAACCTAATGTTAAACCTAAACCTAACCCTTATCCTAACCTAATGTTAACCTTTAACCTAACCCTTATCCTAACCTAATGTTAACCCTAAACCTAACCCTTATCTTAACCTAATGTTAACCCTAAACCTAACTCTTATCCTAACCTAGCGTTAACCCTAAACCTAACCCTTATCCTAACCTAATGTTAACCCTTACCCTTATCCTAACATTAACCCTAAACCTAACCCTTATCCTAACCTAATGTTAACCTTTAACCTAACCCTAACTGTAACCTAGCAAGCTGTTGCATTAATATAGTTTGTTGATCATTTGAGCATCTGTAGATAATCTATAGGGCACTATTCAAATAAAGTATATTTGCTACCGTGTGTCCCCTAATCTCAAAGCTGCCTTATTGGATTTCTCTGGGTTTCCATGCTCACAGCAACAGATACTTTCCACAGGCAGGCGGGCAGGCAGTGTATGGGCCTCTCCAACCTCTATGCCTGTAAATGGATATAGAGACCGAGCAGAGCAATACTCTGCAGTGCCCCAAACCTCTGTGAGGTCTCCTCGGTCCACAAAGATTTATTACACACTGCTTACATAGCAGTGTTAGAAGTAAGGCTGTCTGATCTCTATTGCCTCAGATTTCAGTGTGGCATCCCAAACAGCTGCCTATTCCCTATGTAGGGCACTACTCTTGACCAAAGCCTTAAGGGAATAAGGTGCCAATAGTGTGCCATTTGGGACGCATGCTAGGTTTCATCCATCCTGTTACAGAGTCCTGACTCAAAGTGTACATGGTGGATAAAAAGCTTTAGTGGTGTACCGATATAAGACCTATGTCTAGCACGGAAAACATCTGGGTGTGCCCAATAAGACAGGCTTTGTTGAAAGTGATGAACACTTACCAAGTCTCACCAGTGAGCGCTGTTTAGGGGCTCGGCAGGGTGTGGCGTATTCTCCATGCAGAGCAGAAGTGGTTTTTGGTATGTCAAGCGTTCATTATACTTATCTCTCTCTCTCTCTTTTCTTTCTGTTTCTCTTGCTCTCGCTCCACCTCTCTCCAACCCCCCCCCACCCCCCTCTCCATCCCTCAGGGTGAGTGGCCTGTCCCCATTCATGGGGGATAACGACAACGAGACCCTTTCCAATGTGACCTCGGCCACCTGGGACTTTGAAGACGACGCCTTCGATGAGATCTCAGACCACGCCAAAGACTTCATTACCAACTTGCTGAAGAAAGATATGAAGTAAGCAACATGAGGCTCTCTGAAATAAGGCTTGATTAAAGAGCCAGGTATGTCCCAAATGGCACAATATTCCCTACATAGTGCACTACTTTACCATACTTTATCATAAAGTAGTGTGCGGAATAGGGTGGCATTTGGGTCAAAGCCCCAGTTCTGACATGATTTGAGTGTAAATGGCTTTGATCAGCCTGCCAGATGTCTCTGTTTAGATTGTTCAGGTGTCATATCTGTTATTTAGTCTCCTTTTGCCAACGGTTGCCTTGGACTCTGTATGCATCCCAAATGGCACCCTATTCCCCAAGTAGTGCACTACTTTTGACTAGGGCTCTGGTCAAAAGTAGTGCACTATATATGGAATATGATGCCATTTGGGACGTAGCCCCATATCTCGGTCCAAATCTCTATCTGATGTTTTGTAATACAGTGCGAATAAAGTCTTTGCGCCTCTCAATGTACATGTGTCTCTGTGATCGTAGGGCTAGACTGACATGTGATCAGTGCTATGTGCACCCGTGGCTAAAACAAGACACTGGCAAAATGGAGGCCAAGAAGCTGTCCAAGGAGAGGATGAAGAAGTACATCTTGAGAAGGAAATGGCAGGTAGGTAAACAGCAGAACAGATCATGTACTGTGTCCCAAGTGGCACCCTATGAGCCTTGATCAAAAGTAGTGCACTATAGAATAGGGTGACATTTGGGGATGCAGACCATGTCTCCTGTTACAGATCAACATATGGCCATCCGTCTTAATCACAAGACAAGCGGTGTCCTAACATATTCATCCACCCAAACATGTTTGAGATTGAGAAACTGTGCTAGATCTAGCGCACTATGAGGTTTTGCTAAAGTTCCACTGTAAGAGACGCTACGAAAATCACTGTACTGTTGACTGGTAGCGTACTCTGAGCTTCTAAGTCCCTGCAGTTTAAACTCCTTCTTTGAGTGCTCACACATGAGCAAACCTCTCATTGTGTTAAACAGTCACCACGGAGGTCCATTATGTATTGCATGAGGTTGAAAAGTACAAACAGCGAGTATTACTTTGGAAAACTAGAACACAAAACAGTAGAGACGGTGAGAGATGTGGAGAGATGTCCGTTTGACCTGTGCTTTGTTTATAGTAGCAATGTTTTAGGATCATAGATTGCGTCCCGAATGGCAGCCAATGCCATATATAGCTCTGGTCAAAAGTAGTGCACTATAAATGGAATAGGGTGTCATTTGGGACACATTTATTCAGACCTGCTTTCCCCACGGTCAGCATGACATACACCAGTGGACAGTAGATCTGATCGGGTTCTACACATGGACTGAGATGGTGAATCACATCAGATTGTGGAGAGGCCAACTTAACGAGTTTCTCCTGACGCAGACCAACACTCCTATCAGTGCCCTCTGACCTCTTCCTTCTCACACCAGTCTGTCCTCCAACACTTTCAAGTTCTGTTTCAGTCTCTCCATCCTTCATCCCTCTTATCATTCTCCATCTGTCTGCTGAACTCCCTCTGCATCTTTAGTCTTTGAGATTATGATGTCCCTCTGTAAATCAGTCAGGACTATCTTCATCAGGCTTCCCTCTGGGTCAACTCTGGCCTCTCCCTTATCTCCTTAATAGCCTGCCTGTGGGACACAGCCCTACTCTGTACTTCATGGCCAACTAACAGGCCATTTCTTATTGTTACAAACAAGGCCATTCATTCATGAGCGTCCTCTTAACATTTCTTGATGATGTCTATTCCTATACCCAGGACTGTTTGTATTGCGACAGAATGTAACGAGTGTATCGTTGATTTCATGGCAGAAAACCGGACATGCAGTGCGGGCCATCGGAAGACTGTCATCAATGGCGATGTTGGCGGGCGTCAGTGCCAAGAAAGGCTCCCCTACTGAAGGTGGCATGGCTTCTTCTTCTTTTTTTACCTCCTCCTGAATGTTCCAAACCTTTCTGTTGTACCACCGAGCAGGGGATGGTATTCAGCTATGGGTGTTTTGTTTTATTAATGCCTCCCTGTGAACATTTGCCCTCTTTTCTTTGAAGCACTTTAGTTGGTACAGTTACTGGTGCTACCAGTGGAGCTGCTGCTCCTATTCAAACTCAAAGCAGTATATGTAACTTTTTTGGGCAACCTGACCAAATTCACATAGAAATGTGTAGTTATAGATCTATCAGTCTACTTGAAAGCAAGTCTAAGAAGCGGTAGATCTGTTCTATGTGTGCTAGTTCTATGCTTCCCCTTAAGTTTTGTGTCTTTTACTTTCGGTTTACTACACAAACTGCTGAAACAACAATATTTTTGGTTATGGAAAATATATTTCACAGCGGTTTAGATGGTACAATGATTCTCTACATTATACTTGCTTATTTTGTCACCATCAACTGAAATTAGGTGAACTATTAGTTTTAGCAACCAGGAAATGGCAGAGCGGATTTTTGCATAGTGCAACTTTAAGTTCAACTTGAGGCAAAATCAATGTGTAATTTTGTTTCCCCCCATTGTCCCATGTTTGATAGAGGACAACCAGTTCCTTGAATGCCTGGAGTATGAGGAGAAAACCCAGGTCAAGCCCACCTTCAGCTCAGTCATCAAGGATGTGGAGGTGGTGGAGGGGAGCGCAGCCAGATTTGACTGCAAGATCGAGGGTAACGTCTCACAACCTTCTCATTCACATGCATCACAATCTCCTAATTTACATATACAGGCCCGGGCCCGGGTCAAAAGTAGTGCACTATACAGGGAATAGGAGGTGCCATTTGAGACACACATACAGTATAAAGATTGTTTGTGTTTTCCCAGGCTACCCTGATCCGGAGGTGGTGTGGTACAAAGACGAACAGCCGATCAAGGAGACCCGCCACTTCCAGATTGATTACGACGAGGAGGGCAACTGCAGCCTAGTGATCTCGGAAGTGAACGGCGACGACGATGCCAAATACACTGTCAAGGCTGTCAACAGCCTGGGCGAGGCCACGTGCACAGCCGAACTCCTGGTGGAGGTGATGGAGGAAGAGGAGGAGGAGGAGGAATGAGCGGTACGACCGGTACAAGACTAACAGATGATATCCCCTGTGTTTAGCCTTTAATCTCTTCAATGGGTCGTTCCACCAATTAGGTGCTTTTCGAGTAGTGTAGCTTATTTCCTTGTGACGGGGAATGGAAGCATGTTGTGTGCAACAGGAAGGGGCAATTGAATGCAAGCTTCAAATAAATGTTTTTCCTGTTAAAACATTTCCAGCCTGTCTATCTACGGGGTAACAGGGTGGACATGTTCTTCTTGACCCGCTCAGTTTTCCACCACGAAACACCAGAAAATGTCCAAAAAGAGTAGAACCTGCTCACCTGCTTTTACACTGTGATTTGACTATTAGATGTTCAATGTTCCTTTTCAAAAACATATTTGAAAAGGAAGAGGATGCACAGATGGACAAAATGCAGAATTTTGGCACTTTAGCAAGTCTTTATTCATATTAGCCCTTTACACTGGCCTATATGGATAAGGCTAAGTTGAAATGTTTCTTACAGAAGGAATATGAAAAGCATATGCATAACCATGTTAGCGATTGAAAGGGAACAGTTTTGAGATGATGGCGAAATTAGTAGGCCAAAGATGACACAACAGTTCATCTGACGCAAGACTGAATCCAAACATTATACTGTTGGTTTTATGTGCGTTTTACATTTTAATGTGCTTTTTTTGTCACATTTGTTGATAACGAAATCTGAAAATACTCTGGATACATTCAGTAACATGATAAGAATATCCCTGGCAAATGTGGGCTAGGTGCAACGCAAGACATCGAAATGACAAGGGTTTGAGTGGGAGGACTGACTGGTGTCTTCAAGTGGCCACACACCTCTCCAAAGTGTACACTGTTCCTAAGAAATTGTAATGCACTTTTATGACCAAAAGGTTTTTTTTTATTATTTTTTTTAGATCTCCTAGCTGTGCCTTTTGAGGAACTCGAGAAACATACTTGTAGTTGTTCTGTTAGGAACACAACCCTGCATCCAACATGACTAGCTAAGTTATAACACACGATATTACAGGGTTAGGCTTTCACAATGCAATTCAGGGAAGCCGATCCTCATTTTGCTGAGCATTGAAAGGAGTCGTGAGTGCATCCAGGTGTGTGCGCCGCGGCGAGTTTCTCACAATAAACAAACGGGCTCATTCTGCTCTGAACAACCACGGGTGTGACTCCATGGCGTCTTGTAGCTGTACGTCGAACATAGTGATCATGAACGTTGACACTGTTATATGACATGAGTCTTATGATATGGAAATGTGAACTGCACATTTGGACTCGTGGCTTGCTTGTACCGACGTCAAGGCGGTTGCCCACTTAGCGAGAGGGATGGGGGCAACTTTTTGTTGGGCGAGGTGCTCAAGTTCGGAAAGGCTGTCAAGTCAAAACCCACACAGCGCTGCGAGTGTGAAGGGCTACGAATCAGATTGATTTCACTTTCCACGTGGTCTATTTTAAAGGGCACTTTGTTTAATATGACAGGCTTTTAAAAATAAAATATTTGTGTACAATTTCTACTTTAAATATCGAAGGGATGCAAAAGGCACTCATTTCGTGGAACGACCCTAAAAGCTGCGTCGCTAAGACACTCGCCTTCTCTGACACACTCAGAAATGGGGTTGAAAATGGGCTCGATGACCTTTTGCTATGTTTGTGCACTTTCTTTTCTACTTACTTTTCAGTTATAGCAGATTTCAGATGTTAATATTTATAACATTACCTTGACATTAACCACATTCCAGCTGTTTGTGCTTTATCCATTTATTTAAAGGTATTTGATTTCCTTCAAGTTATCTACATTTTTCTTCCTCAACCAAACAAGCCCAAAGTGACTGGTGTGTTTGTTATTAGCATTATTTGCAATTACCCTGGGCTCTTCTAAGAATGTTTTTAAATTGTATTTTTATTTAAGCACAGAGTCATGTTATCATATTTGAGCATCAGTTTAGAGATCTTCCTTGCAAGCACGTGTCCACGATATTACAAATTTGCAATACTAAACAGACCAGTGAATTCTCACATCTATATTTGTTTTGTATTAGATGTATGTAGATTTATGTTTCTAAAATTTTTATAAATGTATCATTTTGACAAACTGCAGATTACATGTAATGAGAACACTACAAGCGTAGTTACTCACAGTTACTAAATAAATGTTTATCACAAAATCATGCTGGTTGTATTGTGATTGGGATGAGGTTCCTATGGTGTTAGAAACTTGGGGAAATAATGTATTGATTGATTAAAATAAAAATACATAAAAAATATAAAAAATTACGGGACTGGATTGCACAATGATGTCAGACTTATTTCCGTTGTGGTCGCTAGATGCTTTTTTCCCCAGAGGAGATCAAGTTTATGAATTTCCTGGCTGGGCTGTGGGACAGTGGATGTGCATTGATAAATAACAATTAACTGTTAATAGGCATTACCTGTGGATTATCGTGAATAAATAACGGCAATCAATCAATCAGCATACAGGATCCAAACCGTTTTATAATTCAAGTTTAAACATGAAACGTGCGCTTTGATTCAAGAAATATAAATCGTGTGGGGTGAATACAATGTCGTTCTCTCATTCTAAAAGTCCATTCCAGTGCAAGGTCGCTAATCTACATTGCTTTGGAATTCTGTCTCATCAAAAATCTTTACAGAACCTTTCCCCCTTCCTTCTCTAGACACAGTGGATAGGACCAGACATTTATTCTGACCTGCTTTCCCCACGGTCAGCATGACATACACCAGTAGATCTGATCGGGTTCTACACATGGACTGAGATGGTGAATCACATCAGATTGTGGAGAGGCCAACTTAACGAGTTTCTCCTGACCCAGCCCAACACTCCTATCAGTGCCCTCTGACCCCTTCCTTCTCACACCAGTCTCTCCTCCAACACTTTCAAGTTCTGTTTCAGTCTCTCCATCCTTCATCCCTCTTATCATTCTCCATCTGTCTGCTGAACTCCCTCTGCATCTTTAGTCTTTGAGATTATGATGTCCCTCTGTAAATCAGTCAGGACTATATTCATCAGGCTTCCCTCTGCGTCAACTCTGGCCTTTCCCTTATCTCCTTAATAGCCTGCCTGTGTCTCTCCTCTATCTCCATCTTCTCTGTACATCTCTTTAGTTCTGTCTCCCTCCCCAGCTCTTTTATTTTCTTTCTTATTTCAACTGTCTCTAAATCAGTTATTATTTCATGAAGTATCGTGATATCTCCCTTGAGCTTCTGAACTACGGCATCTTTCTTCAGATAGTTCTGCAGCTCCTTCTCAAGCTTCTGTGTCATCTCCCTTTCCTCACCCCTCTCTCTTCTGTATTATTCCCTCCATCTCTCCGACCTTGGCCTTTGCCTCCTGGTAGGTCTGACTGTTGTAGAAACACTCTCTGTTTCATGCCACTATCTCCTCTACCTGCTCCAGCAGATCTGAGACCTGAGTGACATGGGCCCTATCCTTAATGTTGAGGACATGGTACCTGCTCCCACGTTTCTCCACAAGCTGCTGGAGGTCCTGACCCCCTGCTTGGCGAAACTGCTCAGTGCTCTGCTCTTTCAGGCCGTCAGCATGGATGAATAGAATCAGTGTGTCCCCAACAACCCTCTGCAAACATCTCCTCCATTCTCTCCAGCAGCCCTTGGGGGGCTCCACTGGTACTGTATTACCAGGAGGAAGGCGGGGGTCCCGGGGCACACAGACAGCAAAGTCCCACATTCTGTCTCATCTTGATGATGGCGTCGGAGGAGATGGCTGCCGTTTTTATGGGCTCCTAACCAATTGTGCTATTGTGTTTTTTTCACGTTATTTGTAACTTATTTTGTACATAATGTTTCTGCCACCGTCTCTTATGACAGAAAATAGCTTCTGGGTATCAGGACACCGATTACTCACCTCGTACTGGACGAAGAGTTTTTCATTAAGGAGTCGGACGCAAAGGATTTACTTCAGACACCTGACAAGGCCCAAATAGCTGTCATTCGCATGAAGAAGAGACGGAGATATCGGGGACGTAGGTCGGGGTGCCTTGTAAGGATCTGACGGCGAGTGAGTAGTCTGGCTCTACCATCAGTCCTATTAGCCAACGTGCAATCATTGGATAATAAAATGGATGTGCACCGACCAAAACTATGCTACCAACGGGACACTAAAAACTGTAATATCTTATGTTTCACCGAGTCGTGGCTGAACGACGACATGGATAACATACAGCTGGCTGGGTTTTTGGTGCATCTATAGGGGTGGCGGTCTGTGTCTATTTGTAAATAACAGCTGGTGCACGAAATCTAATATTAAGGAAGTTTCGAGGTTTTGCTCGCCTGAGGTAGAGTATTTCATGATAAGCTGTAGACCACAATATTTACCAAGAGAGTTTTATTTTATATTTTTCGTAGCTGTCTATTTACCATTACAAACTGATGCTGGCACTAAGATGGCCTTATACGAGCTGTATAAGGCCATAACCAAACAAGAAAATGCTCACCCAGAGGCGGCACTCCTAGTGGCCGGGGACTTTATTGTAGGAAAACCTGTGTGTTTGAGGCTGACTTACAACTAGGAAAAATGCACAGCACTGACCAACACACAGCACAGACCAACACAGAGCTGCTCAACACACTCACTCTCTGTAGGTTGGACCACTTTTTAAAAACATTGTAAACCCAGGGTAAGAAACACTGTTAATAACTCCACCCCTATAAAAAGAATATTAACTCACTGAGTGGAGGATTCCACTCCATGCTGTTTCTCCTTCTCAGTGGGAGTGTGGGGTCTCTTCTCCCACTGTTACACAACACAAACCACTTAACACCCAGAACTGTTTGGGGTGTTGTAAGTCAGTCAAAATCACAGATCAGTATCAGGAAACAAAACATCATAGTTCCATCTCACCAAGTAGTTTTTCCTTTACTGGCATCCCATCCAGTAGTTATTTGATTTGTTTCTCCTGGTCTTGTAGTTGCTTGTTACTCTCCTGTAACTCCTTTCTAGATTCACTCAATGTCTTTCTCATCTCCTCTTGTTGCCTCTCTTTTCCCTCCAGTTGTTTTTCCATTTTTCCCACCTATGGAAAATACAATATTATGGATGATTATTTGATTATTAATAATATTAATTTGATGACCAAAATGTATGTTCTCTCCATTAGTTTTGTTCTCCACCTTGATATCTAATTAATTACCAATTTTGCGTTATTGATTTCTGATTGGATGATTGATTTGCCAAACAGATTTATTCAATCATCCATTCATCAATACAAAAAGCCTACCTGGTTAAATAAAGGTGATTTAAAAAAATATTTTGTATTGTAAAAAATATATACAAAAACCTTACAGAATTTGTTTTACTCATCCAGCCTCTCTGATGTCAACTGTCATCAGATTATCAACCATTATAAAATCAACAATAAAAGAACATTATCGATATTATTCAGTTTGACAGGTTAATTAATGACAATCAATACATCAGTTAATAGTTCATTATTAAATTATTTATTGATTATCGTGCATGAATTAGTCTGGCAAACTGATATACATCATGTTCCCAGAACCAATCAATCTTCTCCCCTCCAGACCCACTTACCAAGCTCACCAGCCGATTCCTCCCTCTTCAGCTTGACCCCCTGGGTCTCACGTAGTAAATACTCTTGAGGCTGAACTAATGGTGGAACCCAGAGGTGTGTTATGTGTGGTAGACTACATCACTTGAATACAAGACGAGCAAGATACAGTGCATTAGACTACTCCAATAACTCAACCCTCTCTCATGTAGGGACTGTGGGCACCAGTGGGATCCGGTTAGCTTCATTAGGTTAATTAACAGCAAGTTTTTATTGGCCCATTTCTGGTAATGAATTTAATTAGGGGAAATGATGGGGTACTACGGTAGATATACTGTACAGTATTGTGGGAGGAGGCAGGGCTATGTAAACCCTTGTGGATGTCAATAAACAAAACAGAGAAATAAGTAATTACTCACCCAAATACCATTTTCCTAATTGTCCATTATTCAGGATGGAAATACATGAATAATGATAATGTAAAACAAAATGTATTCATTATTACCTTCAAATCAACATCTGTCATATTATCCAATTGAATGTCATAGTGTTTAGGTGTTTATAAACAGTATACTGTACTAGTGTTGTTATAGAGCACCATCGTGGACCGATAAATCCACCGTAGCCACCTCCTGCTGTTCTCCATGGATGAACTGACATACAGTGTGTAGAATCCATGATCTGACTCCCTGATGTCTTTCAGCCTCTAACACACATTGCCTCTCCAGCTCCTGGATGATCAGACTCCTCTCTGTCAACTGGCCATTCTTATACAGGTAAATACACTCTGCCCTCTTAAACCGCCCGATCGTCATGAGAACTGCACTGGTCTCAGGTGAGAGGTGACAGGACAAGGGGGACATCTTCACCGACATCAGCGTCCGTGTCATCTTCAGTGGTGATGAATTTAAACAAATCTGTTCAAGAGAAAACATTTCTGGTTTATTGACGTTTCCATATTCACAAATATTCACCTAAACACAGCTCACACAGCCTTTTGCACACATTGTATATAGATTCTCTTTTTTTTCTACCATGTTATTGACTTGTTTATTGTTTACTCCATGTGTAACTCTGTGTTGTCTGTTCACACTGCTATGCTTTATCTTGGCCAGGTCGCAGTTGCAAATGAGAACTTGTTCTCAACTAGCCTACCTGGTTAAATAAAGGTGAAATAAAAAAGAAATAAAAAAATTAATAGCTACAATAGACATATAATGACAAGGATAATGTCAACTCTAAAATACGACACCTACAATCCAAGGCAGACATATTTATTTGAAGAATAAGAAGTACAACATGAATGCAGTGGAAATCTATGATGCAGAAGGAATTTAAAGGAGCTTGGGGGAAGGAGTCACAGTGGAGCAGTAGAGCTGTTTCGCGCAGACACAAACACAGCTTCAACTCATTTCGAACAGTTGACATCCAAAGACACTGTTACACATAAAGAGACATTAAACCTCAAACTCCTTTGACTTTACATAATTGGGTTGGTATTGTTGTCAAAAAATGTGTAAGAAAAGCTAATAATGAATTCTAAATAATGACGGACTCTGGACTCTGGACCAGGGACGTCACTAGACATTCAGAACATCCGGGGCTCAGCACGACTGAAATCTTTCTTCCATGCGCTGTGCTCTCCAGACACCAAATAATCAACACTTCTTAATATTAATTCAATGGATTGTGGTCAGTAAACCCATGGAATATTGGTAAACATGGCTAAACATGGTATCTACAGTATTAACAAATACAGCAAAACTATATTGTCATTTTCCATGAAGACAAATGTTTGGAAAAATAAATAATCATTTTGTTACAATGTTTTCATAAACCATGTCCAATATTTAATTGGCAATAAAAAAAAAGCCTCATGTTGATTGATGTTGGTCACATTACTGCTAACTAATGTGAGCTAGTCAAGGTGCATGGACCGTGCAGTTCCAAAATAATCCAAATGGTGGGAGCCTAAACCACAAATTAATGGGGGGTTATAATATGTACAAAAGCATGCACCAAACACTCATGAAAATCATGATTTTATAATATTTATGGTAATAAATCTCAGATTCCAAGGTCAATTAGCTACAGGAGAATATTTATATCTAATTAATTACACAAAAAAATATACACCCCCTCCAACACCCCTGCAGTAAACAACACTTCACAATTTTACACACGTCAAATAAAATCAAATGTTATTTGTCACATGCGCCGAATTCAACAGGTGTAGACTTTATAGTGAAACGCTTACTTACAAGCCCTTAATCAACAATGCCCTTTTAAGAATAATAAGTGTTAAGTAAAAAAAATAGATAAGTACATTTTTTAAATAAAAAATAGTAATAATTGAAGAGCAGCAGTAAAATAACAATCGCGAGGCTATATACAGGGGGTAATGGCACAGAGTCAATGTGCGGGGGTACCGGTTAGTCG